>NC_022020.1:63571696-63573601 GCF_000317375.1 Microtus ochrogaster
TGCGCGAGGGAACAAGCGTTCGAGAGGCGGTAACCACGCCTGCGGCTCGCCTGCGTCCTCACCGCGCATGCGCGCGGGGCAAGCGTGCGCCTGCGCATCAGTGCGTACGCCCGGAGGTTCCGGGGCGCGGGAGGGCGCTGGTGCTGTGAGGAGTCACCGGCGGTCGGGCCTCGTGGGCTCTCACGAGGTTAGAGGTTGTCGGGTGTGGCCCCGTGGGGCTGGGGCCGCCGGGGTATGGTCCCCGTGGAGACGGAGGTGCAGGGGTGCGGTCCTGGTGCGAGCCGAGGCCCGGTGTAGGCCCCGAGCCCCGACTGGAGGTTTGCGGGTGACGGTGGCCTGCGGGGTTCGCGGGGGGGGAGGGCCTCGGCGGAGAATCTGGGACCCCGGTGGGGTCGCTGTCTCACAGCTCTCTGCACCCGCAGGCAGCTCGCGGCTTCCGGCCGCGCGGGCCCGCTCAAGATGTCGTACATGCTCCCGCATCTGCACAATGGCTGGCAGGTAGACCAGGCCATCCTGTCGGAGGAGGACCGCGTGGTCGTCATTCGTTTCGGACACGACTGGGACCCCACTTGCATGAAGATGGACGAGGTTCTGTACAGCATCGCTGAAAAGGTAACGCATGGTGCAGTATCCGTTCTGCTGGGGCCTGCGGCGCGGTTTGGACGCGAGATGGAAGCCTGAGCCCCGTGTTCCATGCAAACCCATTGACCCACAGAGAGAGAGAGGCAGGTTTTATTAACACGTACGGAAATAGTCATGAACACTGCCGGAAATGGTCAATTTCTTAAACTTTGAAGAGATTTATGATTTTCCTCTAAAGTAAGTGACTCATTGTGATGATTTTTTTAATTTTTTTTTTTTTTTGGTGATGATTGCGGAAGAAAATTGTGCTGAGCTAGGACTTGTATGTAATCGAGACGGACTTTGAATTTATTACCGTTCAGCGGCAGCCTCTTAGAGTATTGGGATTACAGGCGTGCACCACTGTGGACCCCGATAGAGGTTTTTTTTTTTTTTAAGAATTTGCTAGGACCAGTGCAGTGAGTGGCACAAGCATTTTTTACCCTTAGCACTCTGGAATCTGAGGTAGACTGATCTGAGTTCCAGGCCAGTCAGGAGTCAGGATGTATGACCTAGTCTAAACAAAAAGAAAGAAAATAAAAAAGAAGCGTTCCTGTGTTGTGTGCGTATAGTGAACAAGCTTTGCCAGAGTGTTGGAACTTACCTAAGTACCTTAGTTTAACAGGATTGCTCCTTTCTTGGCTCTTCATTTGTTGTGTTTATAAACCAGAACTTCTAGGTTAATGTGGTAAACTTTTTAACCTTTTTTTCTTCCTTTTGGGAGGAGAGGGAGGAAAAGGATTTATTGTGTATCCCAGACTGATCTTGAACTTTCATTCTCTGTTCCTCAACACAAGCCCTGGGACTTGGAGGCATGACCCTCCAAAGCACTTTGGTTAGGTTTACTCTCTTTCTGTGAATTCCTTTAGACAGTTTTAGGATGACTTACTTAGGCTTTTGTAACATAACAACGGCAAATGGCAGAGATGGTAAAGTAATGTTTAATGATACTGTTCCATAAGTAATTTCAATCTTCTTTTGTTTTCTTTCATAGTTACTTGTTTTCGGTGAGACAGGGCCTCCATAAGTAGCTCTGGAACTTGTCTACCTGCTTCTTCCTCCACCTCCCAGGGCTAGGATTGAAGGCCACCATGCCTAGCCCGAGAGTTTGTTTTCAAGAAGAGTAAATGCTAATAGAAGTGATGGAACTCGGTTCCCTCACAGATGCTAACATAAGCTAGCTTCAAGTAATTCCTACCTCCCAAATGGCTTTTCCGTAGCATTACTTCATTTATTTGTGCTGCAAGTGAAGCCAGGGCCTCTTTGGAGTCAGACAGGAGAGAG
>NC_022020.1:63573971-63574581 GCF_000317375.1 Microtus ochrogaster
AGTGCTTCTGAAGAGAGAGTCTCAGGAACTCTGTTGGTCTGGGCTGAGGCCCAGGAAGCCTTGTTAAAGAGGGTCCAGGGAATTGAGGAACCTCTCAGTGGAAATTCAACTCAGGGCAGCAGTACTTCTCAGCCATCCCTGCCCTGCTCCCCTCGGAGCGAGGAACCTGAGGGTGTGGCTGGAGTGAGACAGTAGCATTTCTCTCCCATCCTGGCTGTCTTGCCAGTCAGGTCCGAGGTAAGAATGAGGTGGTTGGATCCCTTACATCAACAGATGCTGAAGCAGCACTAAAGCAGGTTTACTCTGTTGAGTCTGTTAGTCGGGGAAGCTGCTCTTTAACCGCCCTAACCTGAAGGTGGCATGAGCAACCGCGGGTGGGGTTTCCTGTCAGGGTGCCTAGGTATCATGCTTGGCTTTCCCCAGCCAGTTAAGAACTTGGGCCAGATGTGTTCTCTTCTCACTGTGCTGTGTCAGGTGCAGATGGCAACTGTCAGTTCTACTAGACTTGTGTTCTGTTTTGTAATGGGCTTGTTAGTCTCATTTTAAAATATCTTTTTTTACTCTTTTAAATTGCTTTTTCATTTGTCCAAAGTCTTTTTTTTGTTTTTTT
>NC_022020.1:63574862-63577811 GCF_000317375.1 Microtus ochrogaster
CAGGGTTTCTCTGTGGTTTTGGAGCCTGTCCTGGAACTAGCTCTTGTAGACCAGGCTGGTCTTGAACTCACAGAGATCCGCCTGCTTCTGCCTCCTGAGTGCTGGGATTAAAGGAGTGCGCCACCACTGCCGGGCCCGGCCCTTGATTACATTCTTAATAACTTCCCCACTTTTCCCTTTTGTAAAATTTTATGGTGCTGGCATGCTAGGCAGGCGGGCTATGTCCCTCAGCTTCCTTTTCCATTTTGTGTGTGTGGCCTGTGCACGCACATGCTCAGTGCTCGTGCACAGGCCTGCAGATAGTAGCCCAAGGCCTTGTTAACAATGATCCTCAGTCCTTCTTCTACCTCATTGTCCATCGAGGCAGGGTCTTTCCTGAAAACTAGAGCTTGCCAATAAGGCTAGTCTTGTTAGCCAGCTTGTCCTAGGGATCCCCTATCTTCATCTGACTAGAATTACAGATAGGCCGCCGTGCCTTCTTAGTATTTGTGTGAGTTTCTGGGGTGATCTGAACTTGGTCCCTGCAAGCTCTTTAACCACCAAGCAATCTCTTCCATATCCTTAATAAACCTTTAATACTGTGATTTAGTTTGGTTACTAAAACTGTAACTTAAAGGGAGCTGGAGAGATGACTCAGAAGTTAAGGGTACTGGCTGTTTTTCCAAAGGTCCTGAGTTCGATTCCTAGCAACCACATGTGCAATGAGATCTGGTGGCAGGCAGAACACTGTACAAAATACAGTGTAATTTAAAATAAATTAAAAAGACTATTAAATGTTTTATTTTCATAGTATGATAGCAAAATAGAAATTCATATTTCTGGAACCTGGGGGAATATAAATTTTTGAAATTAAAGATTTTAGTATAAAGAACAATATAACTATTTAAAAATCTCCCTCCGCAGAAATGGAAGATAGTGGGAGATCTTTCTCATCTTGTGTGAAGATATCCCAGCTGTTTTAAAGTGAGTAAAAGTCTGTGGTCAGGCTGGACTTGAGTGTCCCGTGTCTCCAGTGTGCTTCTCTTGCATGGCCCACCTCCACCTCATGCTGGGCTAGTTTCAAGTTAAAGAAGAAAGTTAGGAAGAAAGGTGGTAGGGAGCAGATATCCTTCAGGCTCTGGAGCTTGCTGAGTGAGCTCTGTAAAGCTAGTACATGTGACTGTTTCCTGTACCTGTGATCTCTTCCCGTGGGGTAGGGATATGCTTTGCCACAAAAGTGCTCTGGGCATCATTATGCCTTCATACTGTGACATAAAAATAGTGAGACAGTTTGTGTGTTAAAAAGTCCATACAAATGGCATTTAAAATATCTTTAGGGATATATTGACGTGTGTTATATTCGGAAAGAGACACATATTGTGGCTGGTGAGCAGCAGATGGTGGCATTGCCACACAGGAACCCACATCAGTGAAGGAAAGCACCGACTGACTCCACACATGTGCGATGGCATGTCTGTACCACATATACACACACACACATCGTGAATACTAATGCATACATGATACAACTTTAGAGAGCTGTACAAGACCAATAATATTTATAGAGCTTGGGGCTGGAGAGATGGCTCAGAAGTTAAGATCATTGCCTGCTCTTCCAAAGGTCCTGAGTTCAATTCCCAGCAACCACGTGGTGGCTCACAACCACCTGTAATGGGGTCTGGTGCCCTCTTCTGGCCTGCAGACATAATACACAGACAGAATATTGTATACATAATTAATAAATATTAAAATATTTATAGAGCTTTTAAAGAATACCATTGAGAGCTTGTCTTCTGCATGACAGTAATGATTAAGTTAGCTGATCTTTGGAAGTCGGTACTTGCCTTCATGAGGAGTCTCAGACCAGCAGAGTGTGCACTGTGGTATTACTGTGGGGCTTGTGAAGGATTTCCCTGGCTCAGATACATGCTTGTTAGGATGCATATACAAATGATGCCCTGAGTTTATGGATTTTTTTTGTTTTGTTTTGTTTTTTTTGTTTTGTTTTTTTTGTTTTTCGAGACAGGGTTTCTCTGTGGTTTTGGAGCCTGTCCTGGAACTAGCTCTGTAGACCAGGCTGGTCTCAGACTCACAGAGATCTGCCTGCCTCTGCCTCCCGAGTGCTGGGATTAAAGGCGTGCGCCACCACCGCCCGGCTTTCATGGAATTTTTTTAAAGCTCCATAATTTGTGGTAAATACACATACTGGGCATATGCAAAACAATATTTTTCCCTTTTATTTTTAGATTTTCAAAATTTTTCTTGGAGGAAAAAAGTAATGGGCATATATTTTAATCTCAGTTTTATATAAAACATGGGTGAAAATTTTAGTGACCTGCAGACTAATAACTGAGTGACGCTAGCAGGAGAAGCAGTGTTGCTGAGTCTGTCCCAGCCCACGTGAGAGCAAGGGCCAGAGGCCGAGCAGCCCCTGTTTTGAGATACTTTGCGCACACTGCTGTTGTGGGCAGAATCCAAGAAGGTGCAGGAGTTAGCAGGGAGCTCAGGAGGTCTGGTGCTGTGCTAGGACTTTCACCGAATTGTCACATGAGTATATATAGCCTCATAGGCAGAGACCCTGTCCTCACTAAAGGAATTCCAGTCCTTGACAGGACCCTCAATGAGAGCCTCTGCAAGCATGCATACAAAATTAGATTATGTAGTTACCCAGGACTCTGTTGAATCCATAGTCTTCAAAGATACATTGATAATGACAGTGCTTTGTTACTTGAGTGTTGAAATACGCTTTGTGTCAATTCCTCGAGGCAAACGGTGTTGGTGTCGCTTGTGCTCCTGGCATCCTCTGTGGTTCTCGAGCCTGACAGGCCTATCTGCTGCCAATATGAATATCCGCCGTGCTCGGCCCGATGATCTGATGAACATGCAGCACTGCAACCTGCTGTGCCTGCCCGAGAACTACCAGATGAAGTACTACTTCTACCACGGCCTCTCTTGGCCCCAGCTCTCCTA
>NC_022020.1:63578631-63580739 GCF_000317375.1 Microtus ochrogaster
GTATGCTGTAGGGTTTTGCCTAGAATGCCAAACAGGAAGTGGTGATTACTCAGGAAACTCCCCAGCTTTCAGCGTTTGCCATTATTTGGGTTTTCATTTTTGAATAAGCAGGACCATCGGTAGTCCTTATGCCCTCTGCCTCTGTCTGGTGGAAGTTACCTACTCTTGCCTTCTATGGAAACTGCCCGTGCCCTGCCCTCCCTCTTTGAAGAAGACTGTTCCTTTTGGTGGGAGGAGATAGGTGTTGGACTTCTGGACAAGCAGAATTTGTAAATCTTAAGGACAAGCAGAAATCAAATTGTAATCTCTGACCCCCCCAATAAAAATATTAAAAAGGGATACACGTTTGTTGTGAGAATTCATTAGTTAATCTTTAATTAATCTCTGTTTGATCCCAAAGCAGCCTCAAGGTGGAGGTGACAAATCTACCCTTAGGGGTTTTCGGTTGCTCTCAAAGTTGTGAGACACAGGAAGGCAAAAGACACTGGATGTCACTGTCTTCATTTTTGGCTGACTTGTTATTTCCTTGTTCAGTGACTTAAGGTTTTGCGTAAATCAGCATCTAGTGTGGAAAATTGTGTAAGGTTGTTGAATTAAAATTTGTGTGTTTATTTATAAAACAGGTGAGGTTTTCATTTTTGAGAGGACATGGTTCCGCTTACCAGTTTCTATTTTTATTTGGGACATTAGAGAGTCTAGATGTCAAAATAATCCCCACTCTGAAAGGTATTGTGACCTTTCATTGCATTAGCTGTTAATACTGTGGAAGGCAGGGGCAGTCTTCACTATTGATCATTTATTTTAACTTGGTTGTAGTGCACATGAAATGTAGAGTGTCTTTGTGACAGGGCTCTGGCAGGCTAAGCCGTGTGGTGACAGTGACATACCCCTTTGATCCCAGTACTCTGAAGCTAGAGGCAGACAGATCTTGAGTTCCAAGCCAGTAGATGTGCAGAGCGAGTTCTGGGCCAGCTGGGACTACACAATAAGACCTAGTCTTAAAAAAGAGAACTTGTGAATGTCTTAACCTCTTCTCAGGGCTCTCTAGGACCCCGTAGAGTGGAAGACACTCCCACTTGCCTAGCCATCGTTTTCCTGCCTTGTCTCTTCCTGACCTCAGCTTTGGTGCAACTTCTCCCTGGTTTGCCTTCATCTGTGAACGCGCAGGAGCCAGTCGCAGCTTTTTATTGCTGGCTGACTTTTAAGTGCGCAGTGACCTCCGCACAGCTGCCTCCTTTTTGGCTGGGTTTTAATGTTTGAGATTCTGGTGTGGGCCTCACACACACTAAGCCTTGGCTCTGTTAAGGCCTCCCATACTAACACTGAAGCCCCAGCATTAACACCACCTGCGACCACAAGGTGAATTAACTCAAGCCAGTCTCAGGTGCACCCCAAGCCTTGGAGCCATTACCCCATGCTTATTGTTCTCAAACTCATTTGTAACAACTGGACTTGGATACCTCATGAGCCCAGCCCTTGCAGATTGGCTGAGAAGAGTTCCTAATTTTGCTTTACCTTCCAGGAGTTAGATGATGGGATTAGGCTGTTCTTTTGTGTCTTTGTCTTTTTCTCCCTACCACACCCCCACCCTTATTTGGCTTTTCTAGATAGGTTTTTCTGTAGTCCTGGGTGGCCTGGAACTCACTCTACAGACCAGGATGTCCTTGAACACACAGAGATCTGCTTGCCTCTGCCTCCCACCTGGCTGTAACTTTGTCTCCATGGGCAGAGTGCTCTCTACCTTCTCAAACAGAACAATTTCTTCCTGACACAGCTCAGGGAGTCTGGTCCTGAGGCGTTTGGGACAGACCTGGGTCCAGTTTCAGCTCTGCTCTTTTCTAAGGGTTTTGGTGCGACATCATCCTTTTGAGCCTTAATTTCTTTGTATGTGAAACACTGCAAGGTTGCCAAGACTTGAAAGTTAGAATTTGAGTGACAAGTGCCTTGCGTATAGTAGGTTTTTAGACATTCTTGAGCCAGTCTGCCCTGAAATGTTTGCTAGGTCCTTATAGTAGGTGTGTTTGTTTTTTGGGTTTTTTTTTGTTTTTTTGAGACAGGGTTTCTCTGTGGCTTTGGAGCCTGTCCTGGAACTATCTCTTGTAGACCAG
>NC_022020.1:63581344-63586184 GCF_000317375.1 Microtus ochrogaster
GTAGACCAGGCTGGTCTCGAACTCACAGAGATCCGCCTGCCTCTGCCTCCCGAGTGCTGGGATTAAAGGCGTGCGCCACCACCGCCCGGCAATGCTAAGGGTTTCTGAAGCGATTGATAGAAAAGCACACTTCCCTTGTGCACCAAGGTATGCAGGTAGTGATGTACACACGTCCTCCATGGACCACGGCATGACCTGTACACAGCACATACTCCTTATGAGCCGTGATGTGTAGACAGTGGAGCACACATGCACAGTGTACTGTGTTTAAGATCTCCACCAAAGCTGAAGACAAGTGGCGTCCTTCTTAAGTGTTAGTCTGTCACTTCGTAGTAGTAGATTTAATATCCTTACCAATATTCAAAGAATCCCCAACAGTGGCGTGCAGTGAGTGCCTGTCACGCTGTGGTGTTCTCCAGCCGGCCTTTGTGCTGTCACTGCAGCAGCTCCCAGATGCCATGTTACTCACCTCCATTTTCTAAACCGGATTTCAGGGTGGGGTTGTTCTTTGTGGTTCTGTTAATCCAATCCAGGGCTTTGCTTTTGCTAGATAAGTGCTCCGCCACTGACCTACATTCTCAGCTGATAAGTTGAGGGTTTGTTTTCTGTAGGTGGCTTAGTGGGGGAGCACACTGGGGACAGAAGCTAGGGCCTTCCACATGTAGCAAACACCGCCCATCTGGTAGCTTTGAAGAATGATAGTCATTAAAAGATGGGCACAGTGGTGCATGCCTGCCCTCTCAGAACTCGGAGGCTGAGGCAGGAGGATCACGAGTTCAGGGCCTGCTTGGGCTTCCCTGAGTTCAAGTGAATTCAAGACCAGTTAGGGAAATTTAGTGAGACCCTATTTCAGAATTAGAACTAGAAAACGCCAGAGATAAAGTTCATTGGCAATATGCTTGCCCAGCGGGCATGGGGCCCTGGGCTCAGTCACCAGTGCCACAAAAGGAACAAAGCACTCATGTGCTCCTAGCCAAGTGAGGGGCGTGCACACCTGTAATCCCTGCACCCCAGAGGCCAAAGCAGAAGGATCACAGCTTCAGGGTCCCCTTGGACTACAGAGCAAATTTGAGGTCATCCTGGACTATATAATAATATCCTATCTCAGACAAACCCAAAGCATACAGGATATGAAAAATCCTGTTTGGTATGTGCTGTGTGTTCCACAGCACGAATGTGGCCAGAACACAACTTGGGGAAAGTTGGTTCTCTTTATCAACCCTGGTGATCAGTGGGGTGACAGATGTCGCAGCCAGATCGCCCTCACATCCGGTTCTCTTTATCGTGTGTGTTGCAGGGTCCTGAGGTTGTTGGGCTTGATAAGAGCTCTTAACTGTTGAGCATGTCTAGTCTTCATCTAAGGAAAGTGGATACCAAGTCAACAAGATTGACCCTTCAGGAATGTTAAAGCAATTTAGGAAAGAACGTGGAGTCGGGCTTGGGTATATACTCTTGTATGACCTGGTGCCAGCTAGTGACTTACTGTCTCTGAGGAACCTTTTAAGGTTCTTGTGAAGATAAAATGAGACAGTATTTTCAAGAATAGGTTTGTGTGTAGCAAGATGACCTAATAGCAGGTAGAAAATATTCGCCCCATAAGCCTGATGACCTGAGTTCAGTCCTCAGGACATCGCCATGGTGAAAGAAGACCCTGGCTCCTAAAGTCCTCCTACCTCCTCATGCATGCTGTGGCCCCCATCCCGGCACACAGACCCATGCTAATAAAATGTTTTAAAGGAAGAATGGAAAATAGGAAAGTAGTTTGGCTTGTTGATTGGTGCCACTCCTGGTAAGGGTGACCTGTCACTGGTGTCCTTGGCTTGTATATACGTCTCCAGTCCCCACGTTTCCCAGTGGTCGTCATGTAAACTTGTCCCTAGTAACAGAGAGCAGTGGTGGACTTAGGAGCCAGCTCCTCCCCTTGACCCTCTTCCTGGAGTCACTTCTCAATTCGGGTTAGAAAGGAAGAGTCCTGGGCACAGTTCGCTGTGGCATCGCGTTTAGGTGTACCTTTATAGAATGCACAGAGCATTTTTAAGGAACAAATCACACTCTGTGTTTAAGGCAGTTTTAAGATTTATCCTTAGGAAATGGTCAAATATGTACATAAATTTAAAGATAAATGGTGAATTTATTGATACTCCTAGAATTTCAGGAAGAAAATAACCAAAGAATGCTAAAATATGGTATCACTGTTTGATGGGATTAGGCAGCTAAAAAGCAATCTTTGGTGAAGGCAAAGATATGGCTCGGTTAGAATGCTCGCCTAGCATGCACAGAACCCAGGTTCCAAGTCCAGTATTACTGAAAACCAGGTGTGATGCCAGCTTGTAATCTTAGCCCTCAGCACTCAGGCAGGAGGACCAGAAGTTTAAGGTCATCCTTAGGCACATGTCAAGTTGAGTTCAGCTTGTCTTAAAGATGGATGGATGGATGGATGGATGGATGGATGGATGGATGGATAGATAGATAGATAGATAGATAGATAGATAGATAGATAGATGGATGGATGGATGGATGGATGGATGGATGGATGGATGGATGGATAGATAGATAGATAGATAGATAGATAGATAGATAGATAGATAGATAGATAGATAGATGGATGGATGCTGACTGGGCAGTAGTGGCGCATGCCTTTAATCCCAGCACTCGGGAGGCAGAGGCAGACAGATCTCTGAGTTCAAGACCATCCAGGTCTACAGAGTGAATTCCAGGACAGGCCCCAAGGCTACAGAGAAACCCTGTCTCAAAAAAAGAAAAGAAAAAAAAAAAGTCTTTGGAAATTTATGTGAGAATGCCTGTAATTGAAGCAGGCCATAGATACAGTATAATCATTTTATTAAATGGTATAGTTTTAGAATATACCTAAGAAAAGGTGGGGCAGAAATATTCACAGCAGTTGTCTCTGAGTGGAATTTAAGATGATTTTAGTCTCATGTATTTTTTTAAATTTTTTCCAAACTGATAAATTTGAACTAGAAAATTCTTCAAAATTATAGAAAATTTTGCTGTGGGATAGTAACTGTCAGTGTTTGCAAGCATTGAAGCAAAAACAATTGAGACTGAATGATTGAATTTTATAAGGATGTTTAGAGCATGTTTAATTCATGTAACGATATTTGTCAAAGTACAAACGCACAAATGCGTGTGGCTCTGTGGGCGAGAGACTTGGCAATGTCAGAGCTGTGAGTAGCACCAGGACCCTGGCAGTGTCCGCACTTTTCCTGTTGGCTCTATGGACAAGTATTTAATAACAGGTTTGAAAAATGCCCAGTTACACAGAATCTTGTTTTTGCTTTAATTTGCCTTTATGAAATGAAAGCCAATTTGATCTTTTATTTTAATTTTAAAATTTCTTTCTAGGTTAAAAATTTTGCAGTTATTTATCTTGTGGATATTACGGAAGTGCCTGACTTCAACAAGATGTATGAGTTGTACGATCCATGTACTGTCATGTTTTTCTTCAGGTATGTTCTCTTCATGTGGCTCCTTATGGAATGCTGTTGGTGTGGAAGTTTGGTGGGACAGAGTCTTCCGAGCTCACCTGTGCAGTTTTGCCACAAGGCAGTCAATGTGAATCTTTTAAATGATTTCGCAGTAGCAATTCCAGGTTTAACATTCACTCAAGAACAGATTACATATTGAAATACTGTGCAGAAACTGGTGTGAAGTATAATTAAATGGAAGACATTCTTGCATGTATTTCCGATGCCTTCAAATAAATAATTTGGTATATAGTCACAGACCTCCAAAAGCTGTGTCCAGATTGCTAAGCAGGGTTATGTGCTTCATCTTATACAGAGACTTAGCAGTGTAAGCTGGCTCTCATTTATGACCTTACAGTTCTGGAAATAAGCAGGGCCAGCTGATTCCCTGCCAGGCCTGACTTGTAGGCTGCATAATTGTCTGGAGGCCCTTCTGGGTGTCTAGGGCTTCTGGCTGCTTCTTGCTTGCTTGCTGCCCTGCTCTTAAAGGCTCCTCCACCAGGAGGAAGCAGCATCCATTGTCTGTCACAGTGAGTCCTTTTTCTAAAGATTTATTTATTTATTATATAAAGTATTGTATCTGCATGTATGTCTTCAGCCAGAAGAGGGCAGCAGACCTCATTACAGATGGTTGTGAGCCATCAAGTGGTTGCTGGTACTTGAACTCAGGACCTTTGGAAGAGCACAATGCTCTTAACCTCTAAGCCATTTTCCCCGCCCCACAGTGAGTCCTTTTTGTTCTGTCCTGATTTGCGGCTTCACCTCTCAAGGAGTGTTATGCTCACCTGTGTCATCAGGATAATCTCCTTTTTAAAGCCAGCTGCTGAGGAGCTTGGTGCACATCTGAAATGTGCACATCTACGCAGTGTTCCATGCCAGAGTCACAGGCAAGAAGAGGTTCTGCAGTCACAGGGTCACAGGGTCACAGGGAAGTATCATAGGATTTTCCCTGTTACTCCTGGAGATTGTCATCCTTCCCATAAGCAAAGCAGGACCCCTTGAGACTCCATCCCCAGAACAGCAATCCACAGCCCTCATTGTCCAGATCACTCGAGTCAGCGTGGCCTGAGTTCTGTGGAGTAGGCACAGCTCCCCTTTATCTGTGCCTCTGTGAAGCTGAGACCTAAGGAGGCCTCCAGCAGTTGTGGTTCAGAGGAAATGGTGGGAACATGTCCCCTCCCCCCAGACACACACCCAATAGGGCTACACTAACTTTTTAGGTAATATGGCTTGCTATTACCCTCCTACCTGTGTTTTTCTTCTGGGAACGGGTCTGACCAGGTCTCCTTCTGATTGGTGTTTGTAACTGAACTGTAGTAATTGGTGTGGCGGGGCTGAGTCCCCAGCACCCC
>NC_022020.1:63588943-63592581 GCF_000317375.1 Microtus ochrogaster
TGAGGCGCTTGCTTGCCTCTAGCAAGCAGAGCAGAACCGAGAAATTGCTGCTACCAAGAAACCAGGCACAATGCTTTCATTTTGTTCTAGAATTACTTCCCAAGCTGTCTCAGGCTTTCTGTGGACTCAGTTACCCACACGTCTGGGCGCCATCATCAATGACCTTCCTCCATCACTGAACAGGTCGTCCAGCCTCTTGCAGCCACGATGGGGGCCTCTCTTCTCTCCACAGTCCTTTCTGACCTCACAGTTAAACAGAGGCGGTGTCCCAGCTGCAGATGCCTCCTGTAGACCGGGAAAGCCACCCACACCTGGGAGACACCCACTTTGTTCCTGTGTCTGAGTGCTCTGAGCACGATGATGGCCATGCCCTTGGCCTTTTCCTGTGCCACATGTTCAGCTGCCATTGCAGACTCCTAGGGGGTGGGGCCTATCCTCTAAAGGTTCTCTGCTTCCCCTCCCAGCAGGCAAGGCATGTAAGGTCACCATCCTCACCTCACAGTTACAGGGCTTGTGGTAAATCTGAACCAAATTCCTGTGAGCAAAACATGCAAAGGTTACATATTGCCTTTTCAGGAAAATTAGTGCAACTCTTTGAAAAACTGCTTATCTTTCCAAGTGATAGAACTGTCTTTTGGCTTTTCAGGGCACAGTGGTGCACGCCTTCAATCCAGCACTTGGGAGGCAGAGCCAGGCGAATCTCTGAGTTTGAGGCCAGCCTGGTCTATATAGTAATTTCCAGGACAGTCAGAGCTATGTAGAGAAACCCTGTTCAAAAATCTAAATTATATATATATATATATGATTGCATAGGAGATACAGCAGAGTGCAGGAGGAGTGTGTGACTACTGATGGCATTTCTAGAGAATAATATTTAGTGTTTTTATTTTATTTGGCTTTTTACTGTGGTCTCTTTGGTTTGTGCCTTTAAATGACATTGTAGGAGCTTGGAACAGCAGGGAGAAATGGGCTTGTTTGTGGAAGTCTCTTGTGAGCATTGCTGCTCGTTTCTCTTTCAGAAACAAACATATCATGATTGATCTGGGCACTGGCAACAACAACAAGATCAACTGGGCCATGGAAGACAAGCAAGAAATGGTTGACATCATAGAGACTGTGTACCGTGGCGCCCGCAAAGGCCGGGGCCTGGTGGTGTCCCCCAAGGACTACTCTACAAAGTACAGATACTGAGCACTACCCTCACAGGCTGTGCAGAGGACCTGGGGACCCTCCATGTAGAAATACTCAGCTCTTCAAAGCCTTTGGGAAGGGCCTGCAGCAGAACATGGCTGGAAGCTGGAGGATCCTTGAGATGAGGGTTGTGGGGCCTTAACTAGCTGAAGCAAATAAACGTGCAGTGGGGAACAGTCGGTCGCTGCTGTGTGATTTACTGACTGTAAATGTCTTTACTCTTTTCTTTTTGGGGGTGGGGAGTGGGTTTTTTTTTTTTTCCATCCAGTCCTGGAACTTGCTCTGTAGACCAGGCTAGCCTCGAACTCACAGAGATCCACCTACCTTTGCCTCCCGAGTGCTGGGATTAAAGACATGTGCCACCACCACCCAGCAGATGTCTTTACTCTTGAAGTGAAACCCAGGGTCGAGTGGTTGCTAGGGTTGTTGGAACAAAGTACCACAGACTGGGTTGCTTCAAGGTGAACCTGAGGTCAAGGTGTTCTGGGGTCCATTTGAGGCCGTGGGCCTCTGTCCTCGCCCTTGGCTCTGGAGCTTCCTGGAAATCTCTGCTGGTCCTTGGATTGAGGATACTTTGTCCCAGTCTTTGCATTGTCTTGACAAGCTTTCTTGTGTGTGTATGTCTCAAATACCCCTAGTTATGAGAACACCAGTCACACTGCCCAAGTCACACCCCCTTCTGTATATCCTTCTCTTGACTCATTACACATGATAACCACTCCAAATACAATCATGGTCTGAGATACTGGGTTTAGACATCAGTATATGAATTTCGAGGTGACAAACCCACAGCAGGATCCAGTCTTTTTTTTTTTTTTTTTTTTTAGTTTTTCGAGACAGGGTTTCTCTGGAGCTTTGGAGCCTGTCCTGGAACTAGCTCTGTAGACCAGGCTGGTCTCGAACTCACAGAGATCCGCCTGCCTCTGCCTCCCGAGTGCTGGGATTAAAGGCGTACGCCACCACCGCCTGGCCAGGATCCAGTCTTAATCTTACTCCAGTGAGCCAGGTGGGTGTGACACACTCCTGCACTCCAGCTGAGACAGGAAGACAGCAAGTCAGGCCAGCCTGCGGAGCTCATCTCAAACACGCACAGTGACCATTGGTGGAAGCCTCCCTGTCCTGTGAGTATGTTCTACTCCTCAGACCTTGTCCATATATATCAAGCTTCTATGGAGGTAGGATCCTCATTCCACCCTGGGGAAGGCCCCTCGTCTACATCAGTTTCCTCTTGTTTCTTCTCTTCCCTGGCGAGGTCCTGGGTCTTCCCTGTCACCTCTCTGAACACGTCCTCAGAAGAGAAAGGAGCTGACCTTACTGACAAGCTCCTCCCTGACTCAGGCAGGCCTCTGTACAGAGACGGCTCATCTGTCTCTGTGGCCTGCAGTTGTTTGTTGTTAAAAGTCAGGAGTGAACCAAATTTTTTAGCTACATTTACAAGTAAATTCACTTGTCAAATGGACAGAAATAGGGATATGGCTCGGTGGTAGAGGCAGCACTCATAATTCCCAGCATTGCAAAGTCAAATTCATATGGAGATCTGCAGTTTCATCTCTAGCACTAATTTGCCCACTTAAATAGTCTAGCCGAGCGTGATGGGGCACACTTGGGAGGCAGAAGCAGGCAGATCTCATCTGGTTTATATAGTGAGACCCTGCTAGAAAAAAAAGTTTAGCTTTCTTCACTACCCAGGGATGGGTCCAGATGGAGGTGTTCTTGATTCCTGATGTAACTGGAAACTCAGCGTCTGGAGCCCTTGATTTCCTGTAGCTGGAGGAGAATGTCCTCAAATTCTGTGAGGCAGGAAAACACTTAGGTAGAACGGCTTTGCTTCTACACAGAACAGCTCGTCTACAGGAGGAAAAGCGATGGTATGCACGTCACGTCATAAACATGAGAGAGCCCGGGGAAAGCTGCATCTATGAGAACCAGAGCCCACAGTGCCTACAAGCTGGGGCAGTTACAGTCCAGTGGGGGCCCAGAAGGAGGGTGAAGAGTTCCTTTTTTAACCCACAGCCGACCACTGGGATTAGGGATTAGAGCAGTGTTTCTCAATCTTCCTAACGCTGCGACCCTTTAATATATACAGTTCCTCATGTTGTGCTGACCCAACCATGAATTTTTTGTTGTTACTTCATAACTATAATTTTGCTACTCTTATGAATCATAAATATCTGTGTTTTCTATTTGTCTTAGGTGACCTCTGTAAAAGGGTTGTTCCATCTCCAAAGGGGTCAAAACTCACAGGCTGAGAACCACTGCATTAGAGCACTGTTAAAAATATCAAGTGATCAGCAAATATCTTTACTAGGGTCCCTGGGAGAACATAGAGAAGCAAGATAGTTTACTTCTAGAAACTAAATTACCACAATTAGCTATAGCTATTCTTCTCCAGGCATGTAAGCAAAGTGGAAAGTGGATGGAAAATTCTTTCCAACTAAAAATAAATT
>NC_022020.1:63593311-63596977 GCF_000317375.1 Microtus ochrogaster
GAAATGACCAGAAAACAAAAACACTCAGTACCACTGTTCGGGAAGGAGATGAAATTAGCCACAGTTTGATTTCATTTCTTCTCCACTGGGACGCCGTATTCACAAGAACGGGCAGTAACAAGTGGTGAATATGGGGAGAAGTTGTAGTCTTCATAAGCTGCAGGTGGGATTATGATGGAATGTAGTCACCTTGGGGAACGAGATAGGCATGTCCTCAGAAACTTCAATATGATATTATATTCTAGCCTTGTCACTCCTAGGTATATCCCAACCCTCAAAAGAAGAACAAATGTCCACACAGAAATATGTATCCACAGCTGCCCAAATGTGGAGCCCGGGTGTCCACTCCTGCATGAACAGACACAATGTACAGACAGGCAAGTCCGTGCAGACAGGAAGTGGATGAGTGGTTGTGTAAGACTTGGTGTGGTAAGAGGTGGGTGTGTAGCAATTGCCTGTGGGTTTTCTTTGAGATTATGAACAAGTTCTAGAATTACTTATGTTGTTTGCACAACAAACATAAGGTCAAATAGTTGTTTACTGAATCGGGGTGAATTGTATGAAGTTAGATTACACTTTATTGATAATAGTTGTTCAGATGTTATGAGAAAAAGGTGAGCAAACATTTTCCTTTCCACATTCCTTGTTCATTGTATACCTCTTGTTACCGTATGCTTGAACTGTCCTGGTGTGTCCTGGTGGGAGGTCCTTCTTTTATTGATTAATGAATAAAGAAACTGCTTTGGGCCTATAGCAGAGCTATAGGGAAACAGAGCTAGGGAGGGAAAACTAAGCCGAATGCTGGGAGAAAGGAGGGCGGAGTCAGAGAGAAGCCTTGTAATCCAGCTGGAGCCAGATAGAACTTTAGCTGGTAAACCGCAGCCACATGGCAACACACAGATTACTAGAAGTGGGTTAGATTAAGAAATAAGTGTTAGCCAATAAGAAGCTGGAGCTGATGAGCCAAGCAGTGTTTTAAATAATACATTTTCCGTGTGGTTATTTTGGTTCTGGGCGGCCGGGATGAACAAGCGACCCCCTCCCTGCTACACTGTCCTAACAGAACGAACAGACGGGCCTAAACAAGGGAAGTGGATTTTCTCAGTTCTGGAAGTACAAGGCCAAGGTTTGGAGACAGTTCGGCATCAGGACACTGGCTTGCAGGGACAGCCTTTTCACTGTGTCCCCATGGTCTGTCCTTAGTATGCACACAGAGAAAGAGCAAATGCTGTCTCTTATGAGGACACCAGACCAGCTGGATCAGAGTGCTCTGGTGACCTCATTTCTCTTGTGACCTCATTTATCCCTAATTACTTCCTTAGAGGCTGTCTCTCCAAATACAGCTGTCATGGGGCCAGCGTCCCAACATACCAGTTGAAGACATGTAAATATTCAGACCATTCCAGATGCAGAAGTTTTGTTCAGTTGGTTCTCGCTCTGTGACCATCTTCACTGGTGCTCCCAGACTGCAGAATAGTTGACTTGATCTCACATTCCTGCTTGGATCCAGCTGAAACCAGCTGGTGGACCTCTCAGCACCTGGAGATTCATCTCCAAACATTCCAGGATGCCCTTTAGGCAATGCCCAGAAATTACTCAAGATAGAGAAGAGTAAGCTTGGATCTAAGGCCATACCACCCTGAATGTGCCTGATCTCGTCTGATCCCAGAAGCTAAGCAGGGTCGGGCCTGGTTAGTACTTGGATGGGAGAAGAGTAAGCTTGGAAGCAAACCCAGGGGACACAAGGAAAACAGCAGCCTTACTGCAGTGCTATTCGGAGATGCACCAGGCACAAAGAGAAACTAAACGGCTCAGTTACTGTTGCATGGCAGTGAGTTGTTGGTCCAGAATCCCAGGGACCAACAAATAGCAAGGTGCAGAAGGCTGCAGTCTGCCTGTGCAGTCTCAGAGCATGCAAGACAAAGACCTAGCACATGAACACGCAGTGTTCACACTGGGCCATTTAGGAGCCCTGAGGGTGGGCAGTCCCTGACAGCTCTGGAGCCGCAGAAAAGCATGACAGAGACAGATACAGCGCAGCATACAGAGCACAGCCGAAAAGAGGATTATGGGTGAGGAGCCCCATCCATAAATCCAGATTTCAACCAACTGAAAACATAAAAGTTGTACTTTTTTTTTTGAGACAGGGCTGGCCTAGAACTCACTAAATAGACGCGGCTGCTCAGACTCTGAGATCTGCCGGCCTCTGTTGCCTGGGATTAAAGGCGACCCCTGCAAGCCATTAGTTTTAAATTAAAACCAAAAGTGGGGTAAGGAAAATAAGATGGATGAACATGGAGGCTCACAGAAGGCCAGAGAGAACTCATTTCGGGAATATTGGGTATATAATCTTAATCTGCGGGGGTTTTGTTTGTTCATTTTGACAGGTATCTGCTATGGAGCCAAGGGTAGCCTCAAACTCACGATCCTCCTACCTCGGTTTCCCTATTGCAGGGATTTCAGGCTTGGGCAATAGCTTTCATGACTAATGATTAGGTCTCAAATCTGACTTTCTTCAACTATCCCTGAAACTGCTAGAATTACAGTGATGGCTAAGACGCTCTGAAATTTAGCGCATGGTCAAATGGTGCTACCATGGCTTCAAACCACTAAACTTTCAATCTTGAATGATCCAACTTAAGGCACACCCGTTAGGATCAAAAGATGGCGACTATCGTTGGGAACATTGCATGGTCCTTCCTCTCTTAGCTGTGCTTGGCTGAATGCTGTGGATTTAGTCGCATTTCTGACTTGCTGAAATGTGCAAGGGGTTTGTCGGTAACTTCTTACAATGGCATTATTAATCATATCACAAAAAGAAGTAATTATCTCAATGTCCAAGAACTAGTAAACCTTTAGTTGCCTAGATAACTATTGCCATATACAGGAATATTCGGCAGCCACTGGGGGAAAACAGTGAAATGTTCACGTGGACAATGCCATGATAGCTAAAGAGAATAGGATATTAGAGGTGACTTGATTGAACATATTAAACTCCATAGGACAAGTGTCACCAGTGGCCAGTTGGTGGTGGAACTGGAGTGATTTTAAGTTTATATTACGTAGAAGTATCTTGTTATGAATGAGGCCCTTTAGATGGCAATAGCTATTTTACATTGGTTTGAGTAACTATCCAAAAGGCTGAATAGCCTATGAAATTATCTCGACCTTGTTCTATTCTTCAGTGATTCCTTGGTGGGCTGAGGATCACCTCAAGGCACAGGAGAGCTCTCTCTGGGAGAAAAGCATCTGCCCCTGAGGAAGAGATAAAGGACAGAATGGTTGGTGTGGAACAGGGTTCTGAGGCCGAGAAGCTTGCTGTTCTAGTTCCTATGTGTTGATTGGCTGAGCTCCGGGGTCTTCATTTTGCAGAACAGTTGCTGCTGAGTTTCCTTAGCCTGGTTGGGTTCAGTCGAGTCTTGAAGGCACGAGCGAGGAGCAGGAGGGAGCTAGAATAGGTGTTTAAAAGCAGATACATGTGGGGCTGGAGAGATGACTCCATGGCTTAAGAGCACTAACTACTCTTCCTGAGGACCTGGATGAGACTCCCAAGCGTGAAGATCGCAGCTAGCAACCAGGTTTAACTGGAGTTCCATGGCCTCCAACACCCTCTACCAGACACTGCAGACATGCAAGCAAAACATCCATACTTAAAATAAAAAAAAA
>NC_022020.1:63597359-63600300 GCF_000317375.1 Microtus ochrogaster
AAAAACCAAAAAAAAAATAATAATAATAATAACAATAAATCAATGTAGAATTTTAATTTGGAAAATATGTTAATTAATATAGTGTATGCTTTACTTCCATGATTTACAAATATGCATTGAAAAACATTTAGTCCTTATTTACAAGTTTCATCTTTGGTATATAGTCACTTTCTGAAGTATGTTATTGTTTTATTGCTCTTGTTTTTTAATTGTTTTTTAATGGGTTAGCATATAGCCCAGTGGTAGCCACTTGTCTACTACATTTTAGGTCCTGGGTTTGATTTCAAGTCTCTAAAAAACAAAATTAAAAACCGAACATCAAAATTCATACTGCACAGATTACTCAAACAGTATAGGTTTCATTTTCGCAATTTCGCATGGCTCGTTTAACATCTTCAGGTCTGAAAGAGAATTTGAAAGAGATAAGCTTATTTACATGGTTTATATACAGACAAATTAATGTTCAGTTAAATAAGTCCTAGAGTAGTTTTCAATAAAATTCCATAATTACTAGCAATTGTTAAACATTTGTATATAGGCAAAAATCAGTATAGAGAAATACTTCAATGATAGAAATCCCTTTTCTTCAGATAAGGGCACTCTGTAGGCACTGGGGCAGCAGCATGGAGTCTGTCACTGTGACTAACCACCCCCAACTCACTGTCCTCTAGTGTGTAGGACAGAAACTTTCTAGACAAAATTCTGCATTTACTGCATGCCGGGAAAGATTGTACAATTTAGAAGCATAGATAAGCCCGGCGGCGGTGGCGCACGCCTTTAATCCCAGCACTTGGGAGGCAGAGGCAGGAGGATCTCTGTGAGTTCGAGGCCAGCCTGGTCTACAAAGGGAGTTCCAGGACAGGCTCCAAAGCTACAGAGAAACCCTGTCTCGAAAAAAAAAAAAAAGAATCTCTCTAGAAGCACAGATAAAAAGCCTACGTCATCAAATGTAACAGTTTTTAGTATGGGTATGTCTCCACAATGGGAGAACCATGTAGGCTTTGCAGAGTTTCTGAAGCCCCATGTGAAACCCCCAGCCGATAGCAAGCACAAATTGGTGTAAGTCTTCTAATTACTCAGGCCTTTGTTCTGAAAGAATTGGTGACTGTGTGCATTAAGGAAGCAACATTTTGACAATTACTTAAACACTCAATTTGACATCTAAACCTATATCTAGTTGGTGTTTTAATCCATTGGATTCAGAGCCAGAGCTTGAGAAGCTCACCCTGCGGGTGACAGTCAGAGCTGCATTCAAGCCATTGTATCAGATGAGGCCTGTCTGCTCCTGCTGTCACTCTGCTGCCCTGGTCTCTTGTAGACCAGGCTGGTCTCGAACTCACAGAGATCTGCCTGCCTCTGCCTCCCAAGGATTAAAGGTGTGAGCTGAGCCACCACCACCCAGCTACTGCTCTGGACTCAGAAGAAGGGAATTTGCCGGAGGGAGGGTGGAGGATGAACCGGGCGCGCCGTCTGAATGGACTTTCATAGGTAAAGAAAGCTGCATGTTTTGCCTCCAGTCAGAAATTTTACTTTTACTTTGTCGTGTTGAGTTTGGGGGATGGGATCTCCCCATGCGCGATCCTCCAGTGTTTTGAAACCACCGATTGAGATAGCCACGCAGCACTGATAGGTGACCTAGCTCTGCTTTAGCTGGGTAAGCAGGGGTGATTTACCATAAACTGGTTGTGAGGCAGGGTAAACAGGGTATCTAAACTGTTGGATGACCATGTGGGGAATAAGTGAGAAGAAAGTAGAATGTCGTATGTGTCAACAGTGCCACAATGGGTTGCATTTCCAGAAGTCCCAAGTTCAATTCCCAGCAACCACATGGTGGCTCATAACCATCTGTAATGGGGTCTGGTGCCCTCTTCTGGCCTGTAGGCATATATGCAGACAGACTATTGTGTACATAAAAAATAAATAAATAAATAAATTTTTTTAAAAAAAGAATAAAAAGTGACTTGAGGAATAAAACTGAAAAATACTCTTATAAAATCTAATTTTTAAATGAGAATTTTCACTTGGAATATGTACCTTTTAAGGAATGACAACCACGGTTTAGTGGTAAAAGAGCACATGGATGCACCTCTCCTTAGTACTGAAGACTTTTCATGTCACCCAGGGACAGTTCACATAGCGGTGAACTGATACACACAGGCTGTGTCTTAACCATGGCCTTACCATCTGTTCTTTGACTGAATTCTCGATTCCAGCTTGAGCCATTAGGTCATCAACATTTTTCTGTAGGTCCTCGATGCGATTTCCCATTTCTTCCAGTACAATGTCAAGGAGAACGGCACATGTGGGTCCCATTAGCCCGACTCACGGAAAGCTTCTGCTTCAACCTGCACCTGCTCGGCACATGGCCCTGGACATACGGCAGAGCGGCGTGCCCAGTGAGGAAGTCAGGCGGTCCAAAGTCCGTGTAATTACCCCTCCCCTGGCTTTTCTTAGCACATTGTCTTTAACTGTAGACTAGATTTTGTGTCTTCAGCTGGGGACAGTGCCCCCAGCTTGGACATAGGGTTGAAGACTTGAGTTTGGTGAGCTTTAGCCGAACTCTGAGTCACTGAGTGTAACTATGATGGACATTAGCTCATTTTTAGACCAACTTCTTGGTAGCTTATTTTTTAAAAACTAGGGGGGAGGGGAGAAGCAGGGAGGGGAGCAGAGAAAAATGTAGAGCTCAATAAAACCAATCAGAAAAAGTATTTAGTGCATGTACGCGAGTTGGATGGGTGTGTGTGTGTGTGTGTGCGTGTATATATGTGTGTGTATGCGTGTGTGTGTATGTGTGTATGTATGTGTGTGTATGCGTGTGTGTGTATATGTGTATGTATATGTGTGTATGCATGTGTGTATGTGTGTGTATATGTGTGTATGCGTGTGTGTATGTGTGTATGAGTGTGTGTGTATGCTTGTGTGTATGTGTGTGTATGTG
>NC_022020.1:63600400-63613125 GCF_000317375.1 Microtus ochrogaster
TGTGTGTGTGTGTGTATGTGTGTATGTATATGTGTGTGTATGCGTGTGTGTATGTGTGTGTGTATGTGTGTGTGTATGCGTGTGTGTATGTGTGTGTATGTGTGTATATGAGTGTGTGTGTATGCTTGTGTGTATGTGTGTATGCGTGTGTGTGTGTATGCGTGTGTGTGTGTATGCGTGTGTGTATGTGTGTGTATGCCTGTGTGTGTATGTGTGTGTGTATATGCGTGTATGTGTATGCGTGTGTGTGTGCGTGTGTATATGCGTGTATGTGTATGCGTGTGTGTCTGTGTGTATGAGTGTGTGTGTATGCTTGTGTGTATGTGTGTGTATGTGTGTGTATGCATGTGTGTGTATGTGTATGTGTGTGTATGTGTATGTGTGTGTATGTGTGTGTGCGTGTGTGTATGTATGTGTGTGTGTATGCGTGTATGTGTATGCGTGTGTGTGTGTGCATGTGTATATGCGTGTATGTGTATGTGTCTATGTGTGTGTGTATGCGTGTGTGTGTATATATGCGTGTGTGCACGTGTACAAATGACACAGGTTTGAAGTTCAGGGGACAACTCTCTGCAACAGTTCTCTCTTTTCAGGAGGGAACTAAGTTCCTGTGGATGGAACTAAGGCGTGCTGCAAGCACTCCCGCAGACTGACTCATTTCAACGGCCCACTTCACTTGATTTATTATTTCAGATTTATTTATTTTATGTGTGTAAGTGTTTTGCCTGAATGTATATATGTTCACCACAGACTGGCCTGGTGCTTGAGGAGATCAGAAAGGGGTGTGGGATCCTCTGAAACTGGAGGTACAGATGGTTGTGAGCCCCTCTGTGGGTGCTGGGAACCAAACCTGGGCCCTCTGTAAGAGCAGCACATGCCCTAACAGCTGAGCTGTCTCTCCAGCCCCTTAATATGATGTTTAAAGTGAATTTAATCATGTAAAAAAAAATCATGCTTAGGGGGCTGGAGAGATGGCTCAGTGGTTAAGAGCACTGACTGCTCTTCCAGAGGACCCGGGTTCAATTCCCAGCACCCGCATGGCAGCTCACAACTGTCTGAAGATCAGTTCCAGGGGATCTGACACCTTCACACCAATGCACATAAAATAAAGTTAAATAAACCATAAAAATATTTTTAAAAAATCATGCTTAAAAACCCCTTCGATTAGGCAAGTCTTAGGGCAGATGCTAACCTATATTTACACACTATATTTTATTTTTAAATTTTATAAAATAGCTATATCCTAGTGAACTCACAAGTAAAGCCATCGCAGAACCAGTTTAAGCAATTCACTGAAATGCTTGCCTAGTTCCAGCTTGCCATTCTAAACGTGAAGAGGCTCACTGACACGTGAGGCCAGTTCTTCTGAGACAAACACCGACCTGCTTGTTCCAGTCAAATCGAAGGTAGGCCCTAGAAACGGTCTTCCACACCGGGGACCATCAACACTGCTCTCTCAGGTTCCCGATTGCTGCGGAGGCTGTGCTGCCAGCCGGACAGGCTCAGTTCGCCCTCAGCCAGAGCTGAGGTCTTCTCTCTCAGCTTTCTCTACTGGCCGTTCAATGCCTTGCATTGCCAGTCAGTCGGAAGCCAAACCCGTGACAGCTAATGATGTTTAATACACCAGCTGCCACATAGAAGCAGAAACGCAAACACTAGGAAATCACATGGAAGCAGTCACACACTGCTATCAGAGAACAAGACACTACTCCGCTGCAATCTACCGACGGCTTGCTAGTGTTTGGTAAGACCAGAAAAGGATATTTCTGAGGTTTAATGTTGTTGTCAGAGCTCGGAAGTGTTCTTCAAGCTCCTGAAGTAGATTTTCTGCCTGAAAATAAACCTTAGGTAACTGAATGAGATATTTATATTAGTGTAGGACATCATAAATATCATGGAGTACCTAAACATACATGCCCATTGATTTCGTTTTCTTTCTTTTTTTTTATTGTGGTGGTTGTTGTTTGAGACAGGGCTTCCCTATTCATCCCAGCTGTGCTGGAACCATTGTATGGACCCAGATGGCTTCCAACGTTCATTAATCTCCTCCTGCCTCACAGTCTTGGGAAAATAAGTCATTCCCCATGATGCAGGCAACTTGTTTTGTTTTTTGAGGCACGGTCTGCTTATGTATCCCAGACTGACCAGGAACTCAGATCCTCCTGCCTCGGCTCTCCAACACGGGGATTACAGGCCTGTGCCAGCATGAGGGCTATGATGGACAAGATCTAAACAAGACAGAGGGGCTGTAAGTCGTCTCCCTGGAGATGTGAGCACAGGAAACAGTTCAGGGCGAATCAAAGGCCAGTGGGCCCTTTGTTTGAGCTTTGGCTGTTTAATAGTGTACTGCACAACGCCTACAGAAATGCCACTGTGGTGACTGCCAGGCTTTCGGGTTGTTTGATGCTTTACAGTCCACACATCCTGTATGTGTCAACCTTGTGTGATCTTGTCCCAACACCTTTGGTGCCCGTCCTGCGGATGGAAGCACGGGTCCTGGAATCTGGACCCTGCGCTCTTCAGTGTAGGTTCCCTGTGGCAGGTAGCCTTCCGAAAGAATGTAAATTAAGTGGGTTCTAGTGGACTCTTTTAAATGGGACAAACACAAGGACCTGCCATGGTCCTCATGGTTATGCTGGCAGGGGTTATCAGAAACGCCACAGTAGGAACTGCTTTGGCAGGGGCCGGAGAAGACACCAGGAGAAGGAATGGGGCGGAGCTTCGGCTTGAGGCGGAGCCTTTAGGAGGGAAAGGAGGGGTGGGCGGGATCTGGGACAAGGCAGTGGGACCTGGAGAAAGGGGAAAGCACTCTCAGATGGCTAGGGACTAGCACAGAATTGAAGTGGGGGAGGGGAGAGGCTGAGCAAGGTATGGGACAAGGATCCGGGCTCTGTAGGAACAAGTTTCATCCCCGGCAGCTCAGCGTCCGCCATCTACCTCTTTGGCTCACGACTTCGGTTCCCCAACAACTCCTATGGCTGTGACCTCGATCCTTTCCAGTACCCTAAAGCCGGTGACCTCGGTCCACGGAGCCCTAGGGCACGCGTCACTCACCGCGTTCTGCAGCACGTCCCCGCAAGGAACTTCCGGCGCCCGGGCGTCCATCTGCACAGGCGTAGCAGTCTGGGGTCCTGGGTTTTGGGTGAACCCAGCAGGTGTCGAGCTTTGGGTAGAGCACTGGCAACCCTGGAGAGAGCGCTGGGGCAGGTGCAGACCGGACCAGCAGCCGGCCAATCCGGCTTTGCTGCGTGTTTTCATCCTTCAGAGAAGGTGACCTGGGAGGAACTCGTCGGTACTTAGTTATTCTTGTTACTGTGACACAGTAAACACGGCAAGATAGTCAGCCCCCTAGCCACTTCTGAATGCACAGTGCAATGCAGTAAGCACACCACCCTGCCTCTCCATCTCCAGAGCTTCTGGTCTCCCACTGATACTCAGTGCCCATCAAACAGCAAGGGACCCTCCCCTCTTGATCCCACACCTTGCTAGCTTTTGTCTAGGCACACACTTTCCTATGATGCGCCGGCTCTTACTGGGGACGATGGCACACCACACTGAACAACTGAATCTGTTGCTGCGAATATGCCGTTTCTGAAGGGCTAAAGATGTAAGCTTCAGAACTGAGTATCTTCACAGATGCTCAAGTCTGATTTCACGTGTGTCTGGAAACATGATCTCACGACTCCTTTTTTCTTTTTCTTTCTTTTTTTTTTCTTTTGGTTTTTCGAGACAGGGTTTCTCTGTGGCTTTGGAACCTGTCCTGGAACCAGCTCTTGTAGACCAGAACTCACAGAGATCTGCTTGCCTCTGCCTCCCAAGTGCTGGGATTAAAGGCGTGGGCCACCACTGCCTCTCTTTCCTTTTCTTTTTAAGTCTGAGTTGTGGTCACATTGTGGGTGATTCCTAGGGCCACCCTTTTATCTGTTACCTGTTTTGTTTCTATGCTATCACTCCTTGGGCTGAAGGTTGGAAGGATGAGCAAACTATGTCTATTCAGGGCACCTCAGTACTCTAGACCTAGTGCAGAGATGACACACGGATGCCAGCGTGCTGCGAATGTCTATACAGATGGGGTGGCAGTGCAGTGTGGCTGAAGAGATGGCTCATGGGTTAAGGGCACCTGCTGCTTTTGCACAGGACTGGAATTTGGTTCCCAGAACACCATGTGACTGCTCACCTGTCTGTAACTCCAGTTCCAGGAGGTCTCATGTCCTCTCCTGGCCTCCACAGCCACGGCACATACATGGTGTGCTTACAAACATGAAGAGAAAACATTTCGACACATACAATAATTTAAAAAACTTAAACAGAGCCGGGCGATGGTGGCGCACGCCTTTAATCCCAGCACTCGGGAGGCAGAGGCAGGCAGATCTCTGTGAGTTCGAGACCAGCCTGGTCTACAGAGCTAGTTCCAGGACAGGCTCCAAAGCCACAGAGAAACCCTGTCTCGAAAAACCAAAAAAAAAAAAAAAAAAAAAAAAATTAAACAGAACATGGTTACAGGCAGAGGCACCCAACGCCATTAATCAGCAGCAGCCGCAATGAGCCCCTGCTTCACACCCACGGGGATGGCAGGAGGAACGCAGCACCGTGCAGCCCCTTTGGAAAATATAGGTAAACAGGGTTCGCCACATAACCACATTCCAGTCCTAGGTGTGTACCGGAAACAGCCACGAACACCCACACAGAAACACAGACACCTTTAATAGCAGCACCCACTCATCACAAGGGTCAAGGAGGAGACAGCCTGACGGGCAAACGGATGAGGTATGTGTGCCTCTGAATCCACTCAACAACAGGCGTGTACGACCGTACCTATGACACGAACGAACTTCACTCACAGCAAAGGAAGAAAGGCCGCCTGTAGCACGAACAATAAAAACCCAGAGACAGAAATTGGGGGTCGACCTGAAAACCAGAAAAGTAAGGTAGTCAAGCCGCTAGAGAAGTCTTACCTCTGCCAAGGCTGGGCGACCATAAACTAAGCTGACTAAGCCTCTCTTTCCTCCCGTTTTATACTCCCTCTAGTGCTGGGATTAAGGGCGAGTTGGAATTAAAGGCGTAGGCCGCCACCCCTTGGATTTGTTTCTGCATTGATTTTGTGTAGCCCAGGGTGGTCTTGAACTCAGAGAAGATCCATCTGACTCTGTCTCCCAAATACTGGGAATAAAGGTGTGTGTCACCATTGCCTGAACTCTAGTGGCTTTAGCTTTGCCTCTGGTCTTCAGGAAAGATTTATTTATCAAAGCACAAATAACATACAACTACAGCCACCTATTAAATGACCCCGTTATAAGAAGCATCAGTAACTGAGAACGTCACAGGCACAGTGCCTCAGCGGTTGCTATCGTGTGAGGAGGGAGAGGGGGAAGAGGGGGGAGAGGAAGCTGCTTCATAGCAAAGGGTTCCTTCTCGAGGAACCAATTTCCTGACATTGGACTCCCCTAATGGCTGCACAATTTGTGTATATACTAAAAACCATTTGAGTGAATTGCATAGTACATGAATTGTATACCAATGGATGAGTTCAAATAATAAATTTTAAAAGTATGGATGGTCTGCCCTTTTGGATCTGTGGTAGTTTGAATAAAAATGGCCCCCACAGGCTCATGTATTTGAATGCATACTCCATCAAAGAGTGGAACTTTTTTTTTTTTTTTTTTTGGTTTTTCGAGACAGGGTTTCTCTGTGGCTTTGGAGCCTGTCCTGGAATTAGCTCTTGTAGACCAGGCTGGTCTCGAACTCACAGAGATCCGCCTGCTCTTAAAAGGACTAGGAGATATGGCCTTGTTGGAGGAAGTGTGTCACTGGAAGGTGGGATTTGAGGTTTTAAAAACCTATGTCAGGCCCAGTCTCCCCACCCCCAGTCTCCCTTTGCGGACTCATATATGTTCAAGCCATGTCCACTGGGACAGACCATTTTCTGTTGCTTTTGGGTCAAGATGTAGAACCCTCAGCTCCTTCTCCAGCACCATGTCCACCTGCATGCTTCCTTGCTTCCTGCCATGACTATAATGGAGTAAACCTCTGAACTGTAAGACAGCCTCAATTAAGTTTTTCCTTTACAAGAGAGGTCACAGTTATGGTGTCTCTTCACAGCAATAGAAACCCTAACTAAGACAAGTAGGGAGGGCTATGAGAGCTGGCCCTGCATGGCCCCCAGTTAGCCTATGCAGCCTGAGTTAGCCTGTGCAGCAGCAGCAAGTAGCAACCAACGTCTCTTTGCAGACAGCTGTAAGGAAAGCTGGGAACCTAGAGTCTAATTCAGGGTATTCTATCGGAAGTACACTATAAATTCAAAGCCTGGGACTCACTAGAGCCACTTTAAGGAGCAAAAGGAAATCTTTCTGGAGAGACAAGACCAAGACTTTGGCAAGGCTGGTTTCACCTTGCTGGCCTGGCTTCAGTCTATGACAGCCCAGCTTAGAAGGTCTTCCAGTTACCTTAAGGACATGGGTCTGTTTCTCAATGGTGTCCTCACTCCCTTGGGCCTTTTCAGTCCACAGAATCACGGTGTTTCCGACATCCCTTGCCAGCATAGCCAGCATCAGGCAGGGCATCAGAGAACTGGTAGACACTCTGGAGCCAGATTCAGTTCAATCTAAGCAATAAGAGCCTCGGTGTGGCTCTGTCTAATGGATGCACACATCCTCCACACATTTTTCTTTTCACATTGCAGACAGCGTAAGCATAGCAAGCAGCAAGCAGAGCCTGGACCACAGAAGCCTAGCACCAGACAGGCAGACTAGCAGAGGCTATCCTCACTAGCGAGGACTCTCAGGAGGCTCCCATGTTTGGCCAACCTTCACTGGATATTTCAGCTGTGTCCAGACTAGCCAGAGCAGAGCCAAGTGGCTTCTAGAAAAATCATAGTCCAGAAGGCTATTAAGGCAAAGACCTCCCTGGCCCCCCAGACCCTACCAGAGACTCAGGAGGTCAGGTAGACAATAAGCCTGGTGGGGGTAGGGGCGTCCACGATCCCTCTCTCATCTGAAAGTGGTGCACAAGCAGAACCACACAGAGAGCCACAGGCAGAACCCCACGCAGAGCCCTGCTTATGAACACACAGAGGAGTCTCCTTGTACTAGGCCGGGTCAGAAGCTGGAACAACGTGGCAAGACTTACAGGCAGGAGAGGAGACTATCAGCCTGTTCCTCACCCTTGCGTCTCAGGTTCTGCCTCTCTCCACAGCTCCGTCTGCTTCTCCCACGTCTCCACCTCAAGCTTGATCATTACAGTGGCACCCACCTGGCATGGCTCTGGGCTGGGGTTCTGGCTGTCCTTCCACCCAATCCCACCTGTCATTCCGCAAAAATCTTGCTTTCCCACATGCTTGGTTCAGGACAAATGCAACTAGAAAACTTCACCAGTGGAAAAGGGAAGACTCGCAATGGCCAACGAGAGGCACCCAGGACTTAGCTAGCTCTGTGAGACAGAGCTGAGGACTCTCTGTAAGACGGCACATCTAGAGGGTCTCACATTCTACTTCTGGACAGTCACCTACCCAGTAACAACAAAAAGGAGTAAATGGCTTCTGTCTCTAGCCCATCAACACTGGGCCCTCACCGAGACTCCCCTCTGCTACCCTGCTATTGCCCCAAGCCAGGGGGATGCCGCGGTTCTCAAGAAAACAGCCCCGAAGACTGGAGTTCCTATTAGCGCTGTCAAAGATGCAGACCACTGAGCAGAAGAATAATGTGGATCTAATTCTAAATTAGAAAACACATTTCATCTGGGTAGGTGAGTGCTTCGCAGTACAACCAAGGCTGGGAGGAAGGTGGGGAAGGGGCGGCTGCTGGCCAGCATAGCTGCTGTCCTGCCCTCTGGACCTCAGCAATGAAAGTTTCTGGTCCTAGGGTCTCGTGGTAAGCTAGCAGCTGCCTATGGGCAGTTGGAAGTTCATTCGTGCCCATGCATAGTAGCCCTGTTGTTGGCATGTTCAAGGGACTCTCGTGCAACCTTAAAATGTTTTTTGTTAACTCTTTAAGAATTTTATTCAATATAATCTGATCACTTCGTTTTCCTCCCTAACTCCTACCAGATCCTCTCTCACTTCCCCACCCACCCAATTTCAGGTTCTCTCTCTCTTCTCTCAAATGAAAAGAAAGAAGGGAAAGAGGGAAGGAAGGAGGGAGGAAAAAAGGAACTTGTGGAGTCCAGTTCACGGGAATGTAGTCAGTATACCAGTGACACTCCACTGACAGAAACTGATTTTTCCTCACCCAGCAGCTGCCTAATGGCAAGAACTCCTTGGCAAGGGGAGGGCCATTGTGTCCACTTCCCTTTCTATTCTGGGGTTTGTCTGGCTTGGGTTTATGAAGGTCTTATGTGTGCTGTCACGGTATCTGAGTTTGGATGTGTGTCTAACCTCCAGGGTCTGGAAAATATGGTTTCCTTAAAGTCACTCACGATATCTAGTTCTTACCATCTTTCCAGCCCCTCTTCCACATACATCCCCGAGCCTGGAGAAGAGGGGTGTGATTGTAGGCAGCACATTTGGGGCCGAACATTCTAGATTCTCTTATTCTCTGCATGTTGACTAGCTGTCGAGGTTCTGTGTTAATTGGCATCTCCTGCGAGAAGTTTCTCTAATGAGTATTGAGGAATGTGTTGACTTGTGGTTATAGCAACATGTCATTAGGAGTCATGTTATACTGCGTTCTCTTAGCAGAATGTTCTGTGCTGAAAGTTCTCAACATTCCTAACGCTGTGACCCTTTAATACAGCTCCTCATGTTGGGTGACCACCAACCGTAAAATTTTCATTGCTACTTCATAACTGTAATCTTGCTACTGCTAGGAATTGTAATGTACATATCTGTGTTTTCTAATGCTTTTAGGTGACCCCTATGAAAGGGTCATTTGGCCTCTAAAGGGGCTGCGACCTCAGGTTGAGAGCCACTGTAAATTTAGCAGAATAATAAGAGTAGGTTTTCCCCTAGGGCTTATGACCTATCTAGTCTCAGACTCTTGACCTCATTAACAGTGTTGGCTATGGGTTCCATCTCATGGAGTGGGCCTTAAATCCAATCAAAAAGTAGTTGGTACCACATCCACACATTATTATCAAAATATCGCTGGACCGAAGTGGCGCCGCCTTTAATCCCAGCACTTGGGAGGGAAGCAGAGGCAGGTGGATCTCTGTGAGTTCAAGGCCAGCCTGGTCTACAGAGCTAGTTCTAGGACAGCTAGGATTGTTACACAGAGAAACCCTGTCTCTAAAACCAAGAAAACCAAAAAAGGAAAAAAATAGTTTACATTCTAAAAGATTGGAATTTTTGCAGGACCTCATAGATAAGTTATTCATATACCCTACGGTTTCTTAAAGATTCAAGACTGCTAGTCTCCTTAGTACTCAGTTTAATCTGCTGTCTTTGTTTGTTTGTTTTCAAGACAGGGTTTTGCTGTAGCATTAGAGCCTGTCCTGGAACTAGCTCTTGTAGACCAGGCTGGTCTCGAACTCACAGAGATCCGTCTGCTTCTGCCTCCCGAGTGCTGGGATTAAAGGCGTGCGCCACCACTGCCCGGCTCACAGCAACTTTTTTTTTTAATTTTTTTTTTTATTGAAAAAAAAATTTCCGCCTCCTCCCAGCCTCCCATTTCCCTCCCCCTTCAGCAACTCTTATAAAGGAAAACATTTGATATGGGCTGTCTTACAGTTCACAGATTGAGTCCATTATCATCATGGCAGGAAGTATGTTGGCATACAGCAGACATGTGCTGGAGAGGTAGCTGAGAGTTCCACATCTGGATCTGCAGCTGGAAGGGACTGTGGTACACTGGCCAAGCTTGAGCTTCAGAGATCTCAAAGCCCACCCCCTGGTGACACACTCCCCACCCACCCCCAACAAGGCCACACCTGTTCCAGCAAAGTCTTATTTCTTAATAGTGCCACTCCCTATGAGCCTGGGGGGAGCATTGTATTCACACCACCACACCTTCCTTTAAGTGGACAACCAAACTTATGCCCTTGGATTTCTCACGTGATTCTTTGTTTTTAAGACAGGGTCTCCCGGAAAGTAGCTCAGGTTTCCTGGACCTCACTCTCTAGACGTTGAGGGCTTCAAAGTCACAGAGATCCACCTGCCTCTGCCTGGTAAGTGCTGGGATTAAAGGTATGTGCCACCACACCCAGTTTTAACCTTAAATTACATCCTTCACCCATCACGACCTTCACTCAAAATAATACATGTGTGTGTATATATGTGTGTTGTAGTAATAAATGCTGAAAACAGCAAGACATTGAAAGCAACCTAATATTATAAATATCCATAAATGTTGGAAACAGCATACAGATTGTTATCTGGGTCAGTTGTGTTGTGATCCAGCTGCCCTCACTCCCCGACTGACAGCGGAACTTCCTTGTGGTCTGTAATTGACAAGGATGTTTGTGTTCTTTCTGGCCTGTGTGTCTCCACAGAGGAATAGAGGTATAAAAGGTTGCTGGGCAAAATAAAGGTTGCTGTTCTTCCACCTGAAAAGAAGCCTCCGTGTCTCAATCCCGGTATTCCCCCCCCCACCACACACACACACACACTGTGCCAGTCTCGGCTATCCAGGCTGCGCTGGCTGCAGCAAGTTGGAGTCAGCAAACGCCCCTAAAGATTTCTGATAATTGGGCTAGAGAGTTGGCTCATAGGTTAAGAGCACTGATTGCCCTTCCAGAGGACTCAGGTTAAATTCCCAGTGCCTACATGGTGGCTCACAACTCCAGGTCATGCACATGGTTCATAGACATACACACAGGCTTTTTAAAAAAATTTTTTATGCACCCACACCCATAAAAATAACAAAACTAAAAAATATTTCTGTGAACTATCTCTCATTCTTTTCCCATGTAATTCTTTCTGTGCATTAAATACAGAGCCAAAACCCTTTGTTACAGAGACAGAGACAGAGAGAGATTCACAAGACAGCATTCCTTCCAGCCCAGATTCGGATTCACGAAACTGCAGACAGGACAGAGATGGAAGAAGGGGTGTGGGGGGGGAGAACTCAGATCTGGGCTTGCTCCTGGTCAAACTCCTCCAGAGGGAAGTGCCCTAGAGCAACACTGGAGGGGCTCTCACAGGCAAACATTTCAGACAGGTTTTGTGGGTTTACAACACTCTCCTCTCCCTTGCTAAAAACTGTTATGTGCCTAAAGCTAGCCCCCAGGGTCTATTGCCTTATTTGTTTGTTTGTTTGTTTATTTATTTATTATGTATACAATATTCTTTCTGCGTTATGCCTGAAGGCCAGAAGAGGGCACCAGACCTCATTACAGATGGTTGTGAGCCACCATGTGGTTGCTGGGAATTGAACTCAGGACCTTTGGAAGAGCAGGCAATGCTCTTAACCTCTGAGCCATCTCTCCAGCCCCATCTATTGCCTTATTTGGCCACCTACTTATTCCTGAGAGTGAACACCAAGGTCCAATAATCAAAATCCACTATTTGGTTAATGTGTCCAGTCAGGATTTTCCAACTCACCCAAGCACAGATGCCCCCTTTCCCATTAAAAATCCACTTCTGAAGAAACATTTTGCTTCTCTTGCTCTCTTGTTTTGTGTGGAACTAGCTCTTGTAGACCAGGATGGCCTTGAACTCCCAGAGATCGTGCTGGGATTAAAGGCGTGCGCCACCCAGCTTCTTCTTCTTTTTCTGTTTGTGCTTGCTGCTGCTGCTGCTTCTTTTTCAGCTCTACCCCCGCCCCCACACCCCACCTCGTCCTCCTTTGAGAACTTGGTGTCTGCCTATGTCCTGTACTGATTCTGAGGGACCAACCTCCCTTTCAAACCCTGATGGATTTTGAGTACCCTAATGTTCTTGTCGCTACTGCACCAGCGTGCATGTCTGGTCTTGCAGGTCCTCGTTGTAGTTTTGGGGTTCATAGCGCTATGAATACTAACTGGCCAGTGGGGATAAGGCTTCCACCAGCTAGGTTTCTTCAGGTTCTATGACATAGGGATGTGGTAGCTTACTATCAAGTTCTGGGGAGTAATCAATAGTACGGGCAATAGCCTGTTATTGTTATATGTTGTATGTTGTTATATGTTATATGTTCAGGGGGTGTCTATGGACCACACTGGCCAACAACTCAAAAAGGTAAATTCCTGCTTTAAGAGTTTTATTTGGCAATGTATAATATCTAGTCTAGTTGGGATATTGAACTCCCTTTATAGGTAGCTCCATTTAAACTTTTACAGATGTATGTATCTTAGGCTTTTATACTCTTGTAGGTTTCCATATGGCTTTTTTTTTATTGTTTTTTGTTTTTGTTCTTCAGTAGCTATGAAGCCAATCCTGGAACTTGCTCTGTAGGCCAAGCTGGCCTTACCTCTGCCTACCAAGTGCTGGGATTAAAGACATGCACCGCCACTGGACCCGTTTCCGTACGGCTTTTAAAAAGGCCTATTTGTGGCCGGGCGGTGGTCATACACACCTTTAATCCCAGCCCTCGGGAGGCAGAGGCAGGCGGATCTCTGTGAGTTTGAGGCCAGCCTGGTTTACAAAAGCTAGCTCCAGGATAGGCTCCAAAGCTACAGAGAAACCCTGTCTCAAAAGGCCTTTTGTGTTAAGTCATCTCTACTCTATCTTTTTTGGGGGATGGGTGGGAATTCAAGACAGTGTTTCTCTGTGTAGTTTTGGAGGAGCTTGACCTGGAACTCAATCTATAGATCAGGCTGCCTCTGCTTCCCGAGTAGGATTAAAAGTGTGTGCCACCACTGCCCAGCCTCTTTTTTTT
>NC_022020.1:63613310-63640790 GCF_000317375.1 Microtus ochrogaster
TTTGTCAAAGAATTCTTTTGGGGGTAACTGTTTGAGTGTGCAGATTTAAGTATATTTTTGTTTCTTTTCATTTATTCTAAAATGGTTGAAATATCTTCATAATGTATACTTTCTAAAATGCAGTCTTGAATTACAAGTAGCCTCCCAAATCCTGGGGCCATGGACTACTACCTTTGGCTCAGTTCGGCTTTCAAGGCTGCGTTTTGAGCTTTCTCTCTGCTCCATCTTCTTTGGCCTTCTCGCCCCTAAGTCCGGTCTCCTGTGAAGATTCATGTGGTTGTACTTAATTGGTTCCTGGATAGTTCCCATTCTGAGTGGGCCCGGCTCAAGATGCTTAACACAGTGACACCTGCAAAAACAAGGTCCCCACTCCGCACATACAATAGTTTGCTCAGCTGTCAGAAATTGCAGTGAACTGTGTCTGGAAGCCCTTCTTCAGCCTTGTACAGATCTGTTGGCTTCTTTCCTTGGGATGGCGGGGACTCAGGTGCTAGTGGAGCCCCTGGGAAGAAGGGAATGTCCTTGCATTGATACTCTACACCAAGGGCTCCACATCCAAATATGTTAAAAAGCATCTTCACCTCTCCAAATGGTAGCTTGCCTTACCAGAGATCACCAGGGTGTGCAGTGCTGGACCAGAATGCAAGATTGTGTACACTTATTTGTGCTCCTGGTGGTGCCTCTGGCATATGCTGAGCATATGCCTCCATCTGTGTGCCCACAGCCCCTGGAATAGTCAGGACAAGCAAGGTGACCATATGTGACCCCTTAAAGCAACAGCAGCGTAGTGAGAGTCTAGAGAGGCAAGGGAATCCCTGAGATTTGGAGCCTGGGGGTGGGGTGTGTGTGCGTCCTAAATGGGAACACGTACTTCCCCTTCACCCAGTCCTGCCAGGGCTTCCTTCTGTTTATTCCTCTCCCTCCTGTTCCTTCCTGGTGTTGAGTATTAAGTGTGTTGATTCAGGAAGTGGTTTGGGGGGGCTGTGGGCTCCTCCGGAGGGAAAGCACTTCCTGTGTTTTCTCGGCCCCTGGACAAACAGGCTTCTTTGAAACTGATCTTAGGGGAAGTCTTATGATTTTCCTGGGAAAGAGGGCCAACTCTGGTGAAACGAAGGGTAATACCTGGTGAGATGGGTGGGGGTCAGTTGTGTTCTGGGGGCGGGGCAGGGGCTGCCCTGCTAATGTTGTCCCTTCCATGCAGAAGGACGCCAGGCAGACTTTGATATGTTTCCTGTCACCTTCTCATGTGCCACCTCATCGCATTGATCCCTACTGACAGGCAGAACAACGGGTTCTTCTGGTTCAACTTGCCCAGCCTACCAGGGTCCGGCTGATGTCAGAGGCGTATTTGGAAATTCTGATGCTCTTTTCCTATTAGTGAGGACCTGCAGCAGGACTGACCTCACACACGGAGGAGGCTCAGTTATTGCAGCGTGCTGACGCCAGTCCTGTAGTCGGTCACCTGGGGTAGTCAGTGAGTAGTTCCAAGCTCCGATCTTGGGTAAGGGTTACCACCCTCCATAGGCTTGTTCAGAGGCTTTCAAAGACCCCTGGAATCCAGGAGAGGATGGCGTCCTAGGCCTAAGCTGGCCACTGTGACAGCTCTTTTTCAACACCCAGTATCTCATTCTCAGCTGCTAGAGGCTCAGGATTACGTCTACACTGTAATGAAGCCCAGCGCGCGGCGTTAGCTGGAGACGGGTTCACGTGGTCACTTGGCCTGAAAGCGCCTCCCTGTAGATTTTTTCCTAATCTGGGACACACAGCCGAACAGAGCTGAGTGCCCGCAACCACTAGGGTCTCACCCTCTCAGTGCGCGCTTTAGGACCCAGTGGGGTAGCCGCGGGATCCTGGAGTGGGCGTGGCGGCCATTGTGACGTCACGGGGCGGGGCTTCCTCTAGCTGGGACTGAGGGACAGAAGGACCGTCCGGCGCGCGCGTGGCTGGTAAGGGTCGTGGGTTTGCTTCACTTTGGTTGCTCTTCGCAGTCTGGCGGATCCTCCCTGGGGAACCTGAGGACTCGGGGTCCAGGTCGCTACGCTTCCCTCTGGGCTACGCGTCCACCCCTCCCCCCACTAGCTGAACCCGTTTTGGGGCGGTGTCACCCCCACGGCTAATCGCTCTGGGACGGTGTACCCTTCCTTCCCCCTAACCCAGCGGGGTGCACTCCTAGTGTCCGGGAGGCCGGCAGAGGGCCAGGCGTGCATCTCCATCTCCCCAGCTTTCCTGGGCGCAGGACGAGTCCTGGCTGTGCTGGGATCTCCCGCGGCGCGCCCCTGGGAGCCTGGGCTTCCGAGGCTGTGGGTGGGGAGCGCTGCTCCCCCGGGCCCTGCCTAGACTCCAAGTCCCGAACAGGTCCTGCTTGGTCCGGCTCCTGTCAGTGCTTTACCTTTGTTCCCCCTTCCAGGTCGGGATGGTGGCTGACTGCGCAGGATAGTGGCGGCCATGTGGAGGTGACAGTCAGCCTGTGGACTCAGCGCAAAGGAGCTTGGACCAGGTGGACGTCGCTGGCTGACAGCGCGGTCTCGGTGCTGGCGATGGAAGCGGAAGGCTTGGATTGGCTTCTGGTCCCGCTGCACCAGCTGGTTTCCTGGGTGGCCGCTGGGGCCATGGTCTTCGGAGGGGTGGTGCCATACATCCCCCAGTACAGGGACATCCGGAGAACTCAGAATGCCGACGGTTTCTCCACTCACGTATGCCTGGTGTTATTGGTGGCCAATATTTTACGGATACTCTTCTGGTAAGTTCAGGACTTTCCTACCTGGGAGCGCTGCTGGAGAGATGGATGGCTTTGTTCTTGGGGTTTCAAGTGGCAGCGAGTGGAGCTGTCTTCTTCCCCGAAAGACCTCTGGAAGAACAGGCTTATTCTTCTATGGTGGTTGAGTAGCTTGAGCGTCATTTCCAGGAAGACTGGCAGGGCTGGAGCAGAGAGTCAAATACAATCTCCATTTTCATTTAATGCGTGCTTTACCTTTGTCTGATACACCCTTGCACCTTTCCTTTCCTGAGTGTGGAGTGGGGTGGCAGGTTGAGAAAATAATAAATGTAAAGTGAGTTAGTGACAGGACTCTTCTCCGGGCTTGCCTTTTGCTGTCATTTCTCCCTGACCTGATTTTTTTCTTTCTTTTTTCGTTTTTCTTTTTCTTTTCTTTTTTTTCTTTTTTTGGCTTTTCAAGACAGGGTTTCTCTGTAGCTTTGGAACCTGTCTGGAACTAGCCTCCAGCTCACAGAGATCTTCCAGCCTGTGCCTCTCAAGTGCTGGGATTAAAGACCCGTGTGGCTGCTACGGGGCTCCTGGCCTGTGTTTTTATTGCTGTTTGTTTATTTTTAGAGACAGGGTTTCCTGGCTGTCCTGGAATTTGCTCTGTAGTCCAGGCTGACCTCGAACTCACAGAGATCCACCTGCTTTTGCCCCCTGAGTGCTGGCCTCAAAAGCGTGTGCCACCACCACCCAGCTGCTTGTCTTACATGCTTGAGTCTTTTCATGTAGGAAGTCAGTCTTTCCCCATAATACTAAGGTGGAGTCTGTTTCTTTAGCCCTTCTTGGGCCACCTTCCTCTTATTTTCATTTTCATTCTGCTGAGGAAGTTGAGATTAATATTAACGATTGTTGAAACCGTACGTATTTGAGGTTTTTGCTGTCTTAGGACAGGGTTTCACTATGTAGCTCTGACTGTCCTGGAGTTCACTTTGTAGACTAAGTTGGCTTCAAAGTCAGATCCTCCAGCCTCTGCCTCCTGAGTTCTGGGATGAAAGGCATAGACCACCACACCTATACTGTACATACTTGAGAAGATGAATTTTCAGAGGAAATTTAAAAAAAAGGTTCTCATTACATGCTAAATATCTGTAGTTTTCTTTCTGGTCCATTATTCCAAATCCTCTGTATACATAGGAAGGCTTTGCATTTCTCATGAAGGCAGTTGCCTAAAGAGATCCAGGGAGAAGAGAGCTAGGGAGAAGGGATCCAGGGAGAAGGGGGGAACAGAGAGAAGGGGACAGGGAGAAGGGAGCCAGGGAGAAGAGGGACAGGGAGAAGGGAGCCAGGGAGAAGAGGGACAGGGAGAAGGGGGACAGGGAGAAGGGAGCCAGGGAGAAGGGGGATGGAGAGAAGGGATCCAGAGAGTTAGTGGCAAAGTTCTTTGCATTTGACCTTTCTGTGGACTGTTGGAAATGACCTGAGGTTTTACTAACTAGTATTAAAATCAGTTAAAACCAATCGCACTAGGTCAGGAAGATGGCTCCAAGTGAAGGAACTTGCTGCCAGTCCTGAGTTCAGTCTCCTCCACATGGTGGAAGGAGAGAATCAGCTACTTCCTGTTAGTTGTCCTCTGACCTCCACACATGCAGGAATAAATGTAATAACTCTACATTAAATAAGAACACGCCCACTTTGTATAGTTTAGTGAGCTTTGTCAAAGGCGTCCACCCTGCATTTTGCCAGTAGAGAGTTTGCTCTGCACTTCTGCATTCTGTCCCAGCACCGGGCCCCCTGTGTCCCAAGAGTGGGTTCTTGGCCTGGGTCTGTGAGTCATAGTGAGCTAGTGAGCTGATAGAAGTGGAGTGAGTTGGTCACTGGGGTCACCAGGTGACTTCCAAGGAAAGGGTCATTGAGTTCTCACTTTCGTTTTTTTAAAAAGCTGGGGAATTGCATTTCAAAGATTTCTTCTTCTTGCTTTCCCCTGAGAGGAGGGTAGAGGTCCCCAGCTTGGCTGCCTCCGTGACTGCCTGCAATGAAGGAAGTAGCCCTAATTAAATCTAAGGTTGAATGGAAGCAGATCCTTTGGTGTAACCTTGCGCAGACTCTTCTTGGTGGTTCTGTGTGCGCAGGGTGGAGCCTTGCTTTCAGGCAGGCTGCCCAGTGTAGTCTAGCTTACATAGGGAAAGGACATTCACTTTTTGGCTTGAGGAACAAATTTTCTCCAACTACTGCCTGAGGTTTGACTACTGACCTGCTTTGGGGCCATCAGGAGTGAGGCCATTTTCCTTGTGTGCCATAGTGGAGAAGGTCCCCCTGCCTTTGTGCTGGGGTCTCTGGGAAGACCTCAAATACTTTTCATCATGGGTGTTCAGTTGCCTTCTGTGGGGGCCAACCCTTGTCCACACATGACCTCTTTAGTAGAATCTGTATCCCAGGATGTCTTGGGCTACTCAGGGCTCCTGTGGGCCCTGTGTACAGGGCCTCAGTTTCCCAGAACATTCTAGAGGACTGTGAGGAAGGGAGGTGCTGAGGGTCCTGGCCCTCCTGACTGTTTCCACCTGGGAAGTATCTTTCCGGGCGCTCACAGGATGAAAGCCAGAAGTCTGGTCCGTGTCTGGGACACTGCAGCCCATCTATAGGCACACTGATGCTTTGAGGTGTGGTGTGGGGGCCTCTCCTGTGCTTTTCCATAGAGCTTTCTGGAGCCTCAGTCTTGGGGTCCCTCTCAGGGTTTCGCGGCTCAGCATCCAAAGGCTGCAGTGTCTATGCTTCAGTGGGAGCAATACTGGAGCATGCACCCCTTCCCTGTCCACACAGTCCCCTCCCCCCCAGTGGAGAGCAGGTCCGGGATGTGGCAGACTCCAGATGAGTTTGGAGCCCTCCAAACTATGAAAGAATTAGAACCTTCAGCCGTTTTCTTTTTATTTATTTATTTATTATGTATACAATATTCTGTCTGTGTGTATGCCTGAAGGCCAGAAGAGGGCACCAGACCTCATTACAGATGGTTGTGAGTCATCATGTGGTTGCTGGGAATTGAACTCAGGACCTTTGGAAGAGCAGGCAATGCTCTTAACCACTGAGCCATCTCTCCAGCCCCTTCAGCCGTTTTCCAACACTAACTGGGACCCAGCCCTCAGAACTCACTGGAGGATGGCTGCATGGTTTTTTTGGTTTGTGTTTGTTTAGGTTGGGCAGTCCTTCAGACTGAGTTAACTGTGAGAACCCAGGATCTCTGGAACTTGTGAAACTCTCAAGCCTTTATTTCTTAGAGTCCTCGTCATGTTATGGAACTCCCCTTTCGCAGACTGTTCTCCAGGAAACGGGAGTTCTAGGATTTTGCACTTTTGATGTTAGATGCTGGGGCCGAGTGATCCGTTTATGTCAAGTTTGCAGACCAAGATAGGGAGCAGAAGCAGAGAAGGGCCAGATGAGGCTGCAAGACCGGTGCCCAGGTTCCACTTGAGCAAAGTTCGCCACCCAACCGGGTAGATCTGAGCATGGTGGTGCTGAGTCTCCACCACTGCTGGCAGCAGGTCCTGGCTGTGAGCCTGAAACACTGAGAGGCGGTAACAGGCTGCTACTAAGGCCATAAGTTTCCTTTGATATGGAGGGAGTAGCTGTAGAGATATCTAATCTCCTCCGTAGGAGTTTTTCTGTTACTTTGGGGCTTGGAGAAGTTGTCTATAGAACCAGCTACTGGATTTCTCCAACCTTGTGCCCCCTGGCTCCAGCACATGCCTCCCCATGATAAGTACCAGCTTTCCTCCCTCTGAGAGTGGTTGAACTCAGCATCCCAAGCTATGTGATGGCAATCACCCCTTGCCCGCAGGTGTGTTAGTTAGCAGGAGGGGAGCAGCGTTCTTAGATACCCTCAGGAGGAGACGGTTGGCATTAGTTTGGTAAGAAATGGCACCTTTCTATATCTTTGAAAATTGATGATGTTAAAATTTTCCTATTTATTTTGTTCCTTATGCCTTTCAGAGTTGTGCTTTTTGAGAGTCTGTGCCCTGTTTCAACTGCCTTCCCATAAATAAGGCCAGTCAGATCCTCAGCTCTGCTTGCTGGCACCCTGTTAAGTGGTACCCTCGCTTCCTGTAACCACCAAGCTCATTGGAATTGACTTTGATGTGCCGCGTGGTAGCTTAAACCTTGACCTTTTCCTCTGGAGTTTTTCTACTAGCAGGTGCCTTCAGCCTCTTGTGGACCCGAAGTGACACCTTCCCATGTTATCTCCCCATGTAACCATCTTTGTGAGCAAATTGCCAGCTAGATAGCCAGTGAGGAAGAATACTTCCTAGAGCGACTAAGGCTTGGTTCTGTCTCCCAGTAACTCTGAGGTTATGGTTCACAGTTTTCAAGTGAAGATACCAAGGCTCTGAGATGGTGGTCATAAACGCAGAGATCTGGGGACAGTGCCAGAACCACAGGACCCTGGAACATACCTAAGAACAGAGCTCGTCTGCCTGGGCCAGCTCCGTTTCCACTCTGTACCCAGGTTGTCCCTTTTCTTTGTCTTCCTGCCAGTTTTCTATGCTCTCCTGACCTCAGGCAGCGGCTTAGTCTGTGGGGCTTCTGAACTCCCCGGGGACATTTGGGCCTTGAGGCCTGCACAGAGGACCTGTCCTGGACTCGGAAGATACAGTCTTGGCTTGCTACCCCACAGGAAACTGAGACATGCCCCATTGCCGAGGGAAGCCTCCCTACAGCATGCCCTCCCTCGTGGAAAACCTTACTGCTGACTCTGCTTCCCTGGGCTGTAGCACACCCCGTGGGGAGATGTTTACAGGAAGTCCAGAGCTCTTGGAAGGCCCTCAAGCTGGCTAGGATTCTCTCTGACCCAAGGGCTTGTAGGCACAACTTTCAGGAACTGAAGCTTTTGGGTCAGTTAAAGGACTTGTGTGCCATGCATGATGGGACAGCTTTTCCTCACGGAATGCACATTCCTGGCCACAGAGTCTTTGAGATACAGGCAAGGTTGTCGCCCTGTCTCCAGCTGATCTTTTACAAATTGCTGTCACCGCAGTTTTGTGAGATGCTTTTATTGTGTAAATTATTAATTTATTGCCAGACTTGGCCTGGAACTTACTTCATAGTCCAAGCTAGCCACGGCCTTATGGTCCTTTGGCTTCAGTCTCCCAAGTGTGTATTTATCGGAGTGTACCATTCACCCGGTTTGGTTTTCGTTTGTGTGTTAATTTTTAGCAAGCTCCTGGCATCGTAGCAGCCGCATGGATGATGTGATAGGCTGTGTCCCTGAGCAGGCTTGGCGCTGGCTGTGAATCTGCAGGACCATTTCCCCGTGTCCCTCCTGTGCAGGGTCAGGAGCTGCCTTAACAAGGCCTGGAGGTCCCTCCTGTCCCAGGAGACCAGTGTCGTGAGGGCCAGGACGGGGAAGAGAAAGGCTGGCACTGTTGCTAGGTCCCACAGTTTTCAGGAGGGGATGGAGTTGTTGGGCTGCTGTGTAGAATCTCTTAAACTGCATGCGCTAACCACCAATTAAGGTCTTGGAAATCACTTTCTTGCCAAGCAAACTCCGAGGCCAATGCTAGCCTGTGTTTGTGCTTTGCTGCAGTGGGGTTAAGACTGGGTTGGGACCTGCCTTTGGAGATGGCCTGTTGGGGCTTGTCTTTGCATCACAGCCTGGTGGAATTCTGCTCTGCCAAGGGTGTGATCCCCAGACCTTGATGGTTGCTGAGTGGCAGTTCTGCCCTCCAAAGCCGGTGGCCCAGTCCGTAAACTATTCAACCCTAGTGGAAGCCACCAGAGTGGCTGGGGGAGGGGTAGCTAGGGAGGGAAGGTGGCCCTGGGGTGGAGGAAGGACCTTTGGTGGGGTACCCCTGACTGCCTTCTCTTCTTAGTGGAGGATGGATGTGGAAATTGGACGAGGCTACATGTCTTAACAGACGTTTCCTCTCTAGGCAGGAAGCAGAGCTACTGTGGTCTGGAAATAGTCTTGTCTGGTTAAGATTAGATTTTGACTGGAGGGTAGGTATGTAGGGTCCCCTCATACCGATATGTGGCCCTGGGTGGGTGTCTGAGACTAAGTCACAGAGTCCATGAAGGGAAGACGTGGCTTTGGAAAAGCCTCATTTGGAGATGATGTTCCAGGTCCCCTGCTGAGTCTGCCCTGGGTCCCTTGGCCCTTCCCCTTTCTAGCCAGTTCCATATAGACCCTGGAAGGGGAGGCAGCTGGTGCTAGGGCTGTGGTGTGCACAGACTCTCCCCTGCCCTCCTTTCCAGTGTGCAGCTCAGTTCTGGCGGAGGACGGGCTGTGGAAGTGCCGGCAGGGCCGGTGCCGGCTTCCCTCCTGATGCGGGCGTGCTCTCTCCCTCCCCAGGTTTGGAAGGCACTTCGAGTCCCCGCTGCTGTGGCAGAGCATAGTGATGATCCTCACCATGCTGCTGATGCTGAAGCTCTGCACCGAGGTCCGGGTGGCCAACGAGCTGAACATTAAACGCCGTTCCTTTGCAGGTAGGTGGTAGCGTCTCCTAGAAAGTCTTGCTTAGGCAGCAGACAAAACTTAGCTCTTGTGAAGCAAAAAGAAAGAGAGAGGGAGAGAGAAAAGAAAAAAAGAAGGAAGAAAGAAAGAAAGGAAAGAAAGAGAAAGAGAGAAAGAGAAAAGACACTTCAGCATTATCTAGGTAGCTTTTATTTCCCTAAATGGCGATTGGCTGTAATTGATAGTAGTATTTTTCCATACTGTAAACATTTCACAGTTTGAAACAATTAAGATAAGACTTTCTTGGAATCGCGTGAGGTTTTAACTCCTCTTCCGGCACTTGTGTTCACATCCTGACTGCGTGCTGTCACGGAGGAACTGGAGAAGGCAGAGTCTTGTCTGTGTGCAGCTGCCCGGTGAAGGAAGCCCCATCGGTATGCCCCTTAGCCTTGCCTCACAGGCACAGGCACCCACTGAAGGTAGAACACACCCAGGGTCTGTGTGTTCTGTGGTCTGAGGACCTGGGCAAGAGCCATCCCCTGCTAAGCACACGACACTCCTTGACGTTGGGCAGCTAAGAAAACACAAAATGCTCGCTGTTTTTGTCCTTTCCTTCCCAAAAGCTCTGATCTGGCACTCTGCAGTCAGCGTAGGCTGGCTGGCTTCACAAGAAGACTCAAAATCCTGCCTCCTATTCTAATTCTATTTACTTTTATTTGTGTTGGTGTTTTGCCTGCATGTATGTGTGACGGTGTCAGAGATTTTGTAGTTATAGACAAGTGTTAACTGCCATGTGGGTGCTGGGAATTGAACCTGCGGCCTCTGAAAGAGCAGTCAGTGCTCTTAACCACTGAGCCATCTCTCCAGCCCCTTCTTCCTAGTTCTAATTCTCCTCTACCTCCTCCTTTCTGGCCTTAAACTCTCAATCCTCCTGCCTCAGTGCTAGGATTATAGGCACATACCACCATACCCAGCAAAAGCCTTCCTTTATCTTTCTAATAGTGAGCTAGTATAGCTCTCTCTTGTCTGAAACAGAGTATGTTAATCTTGCTTATAGAAATATCTGGTTCAGTGTTTAGTTTGGGAACTGCTGTGGTGTAGGCCCATATTTCTATATGGTATGGCAGACAGGCTCTCAAGCCATAATTCACACCTGAGGTGGCCTTCCAGACAGGCTGTCGCTACCCCAACAAAGGGTCAGATGTTGTTGTGCTCTCTTTTGTAATTTGGAGGATGCCTGAATAGAGATACCAATTCAGGCCTATGTGACAGAGCTAGTATACAGAGCAGGAAGAGAGGAAGACTTGACAAAATGGGCATAGAAAGGTGTGGTCAAAGATGTAGACAAGACTAAAGCCATTCACCTGATTACCTAAGAAACAGAATGCTAATGAATTTCCCCCTCAGTTTGAGTTTTTTTTGATATAAAGGCTGTTTGGAGAATAAACAAGAGGAATTTTCAGGATGTACACTCAGGATTCCATGAGGGATCACTGAGAATCTCCCTCCCGATAAAGCCATGTGAGTTGTGTCTTTATTCCCGCGCCTCCACACTGGTCCAGAGAGATAGTTTATGTTGGGGCTAGCACTGGACCCCGACATAATGGAGCCCAACGTTGGGCCTCTTTATTTTTATTTCTGGTCACTATTTTTTCCCATTAACAGGATCCTTCTGTGTTTCTGTTCCCACCTGGTTTTAGTAAAACAGTTGATGCCATCTCTGTCTTTGTAGAAAGTGGCCACACTTGGTTTTGTGGGAGAAGCCTATAAGGTTGATAGCTCACATCCATCTTCTGTTGTGTTCTCATCAGTTCTTCCCATTGAGAGCATCCTTTATCTCCCCGGAGTATCTATTTCCCATCCTCCTGATGCACGACACCAGTGCTGGTGCTGATTGTATTAAGATTTCTATCTCTAGAGAAAACAGGATATTATGTAGGAGCTGAGGCTTCGTGGCTCGACATGGTACTCTGGCTTGCTTCCTAGAAGCATGACCTGCCTGCCCTACTTCTCTGTTCCCCAGGCTTCCATATAGCTAGATCTGAGCCCCTCTGAGCCTCAGCGTCCACTTGAAACAGATGCCATCGTGGCTGCAGGATGGTGGGTCCCTAGCCATGCTTACACATGCGAAGGCTGAACGCCTAAGTTGTACCCAGGATGCTAGAGACTTGCTGTATGTTTGTACTGCTTCTGGGCTGCAAATATAAGAACAGGTTCGTGGCTTCGATTGCCATGTGGTTTGGCTCTGATTGTGACCCATGTCAGATGATAGCTACAGAAGGCTTGCACCGTACGCAGTGCAACAGATGTAGAGCGTGGCTTTTGTTTACTCAACCACATTCTACTTGTCCCTTCACCTCGGGTGACTGTGGTGAGTGCAGGGAGCCCTAAGAACATACCAGGGTTGGGAGTGTCATACCACAGCATGATCTAGACAAAAGTGTGTGGGCAGTGGAGTCCCAGTTGGCCTCTTGTGTGCTGTTCTATGTGTGTATAAGGCAATATTTGCATTTTGATAACTAGGGTTGAATTAAAATAGTAGACCACAGTTTTCAGGGCTAGGCCTGAAATATGAATTTTTTTTCTTTCTTTTTTTTTTTGGTTTTTCTCTGTGGCTTTGGAGCCTGTCCTGGCACTAGCTCTGTAGACCAGGCTGGTCTCGAACTCACAGAGATCCACCTGCCTCTGCCTCCCAAGTGCTGGGATTAAAGGCGTGAGCCACCATCGCCCGGCTGAAATATGAATTTTTTCAGGGACCCATTATGGGCATAATATTGACCCCAAGGATGTCCCCCTAATTTAGGAAGGGCCTTTGTGGATGTGATTAATATTGGTGATTATGAGGAAGAACATTATTCTGGGTCTCCTTTGTAGTCTAATTTGAAGTACTAGAACAGGACCCACCTCATGAATTTGAGGGTCACTAGCCCTCAGACCTCTCGACCTCTGCAGAGGACAGTGGAGCTTGTCTGAGAATTATATTTTTGCTGTTACTATTATTATTATTATTATTATTTTTTTGGAGATAGGTTCTTAGCTATCCTAGGACTTTCCACATAGACCAGGCTGGCCTCAAACTCACAGAGATTCTCCTGCCTCTGTCTCCCAAGTGCTGGAACTAAAGGCCTGGGCCACCACACTCAGCCAGAGAATTCTTGATGTTTATGTCTTTAGCACTTCATGTTTTGAGTCCAATTCATATTTACAGGGCTCGTGTCTGCTTTGCTTAGGTCACTGGGCTTCATGTATTCCTGAGTGTAGTTCTCATGAACTGTGGGGGGGTCCATTTCCTGCCATCTCTAGGAGGAGGAGGGTGGCGCATGAAGAAACTCAGACATGCACTCTGGTGCCAGCCCATAGTGTCTCAGTCCTGCAGCTGCCGAGGCCCCGTAGGAGGTACCTCTCTTTACACCAGCAGCTGGCTTTACACAGAAGGCTGGTGCCTCCTAATGAGCCGCTGAGCACCATCCCAAGCATAAATAGGGCGTGGAGCCCTGTGGGCCTCATGAGGCACAGTTCAGGCAAACTGGCTGTGAAAATAACTAACGAAGGGCTGGTAAGAAGGCGCTTGTCATCAGTCTGACTGCCCAAGTCTGGTCCTTGGGACCTACATGGTAGGAGAGAAATAACCTCTGTATGTTTTTCTCTGAATTCCATATGTATGCCATGCCATGCATGTGCACACACATATACGCAGATACATAAATGTTAAAAAGTTGAGAAAAACCAATTGGTATAAACTTGTTTGTGCTACGTGTATGTGTGCACGCATGCTGCAGGTGCTCACCATACAGAGGTCAGAGGAGGCTCTGGGTGTTGTCATGGGGTTGCTATTGCTGTGATGAAACACGAAGACTGTCTGAGTTAGGGTTTCTATTGCTGGGAAGACATCATCACCTTGGCATCTCTTATAAGGGAAAACATTTCATGGGGACTGGCTTATAGTTTCAGAGTTTTGTTTAGTTCATTATTGTCATGAAGGGACATGGCAGCATGCAGGCAGGCACGGGGCTGGAGGAGGACCTGAGAGTTCTACATCTTGATCTGCAAGCAGCAGAAAAGAAGACCAAATGAGCCTCACTGGGTGCAGCTTGAGCTCATGAGACCTAAAAGCCGCCTCCACAGTGATGCACTTTCTCCAACAAGGCCACACCCACTCCAACAAGGCCACACCCACTCCAACAAGGCCACACCCACTCTAACAAGGCCACACCCACCCCAACAAGGCCACACCTCCTAATAATGCTGCTTCTTATGGGCCTATGGGGGCCGTTTTATTCAAACCACCACAAAACGTAAGTTGGAGAGCAAAGGGTTTATTTGGCTTACATTTCCACATCACAGTTCACCATTAAGGGAAATCGGGACAGGAACTCAAAGAGAGCAGAATCCTGGAGACAGTAGCTGATGCAGAAGCCATGGAGGGATGCTGCTTACTGGCTTGCTCCTCATAGCTTTATTCAGTCTGCTTTCTTCTGGAACCCAGGACCACCAGTCCAGGGATAGAACAGCCTACCATGGGCCGGGTCCTCCCCCACCAGTCACTAGTTAAGAAAATGCCGTACAGCTAGATCTTACGGAGGCATTTTCTCAATGGATGTTCCCTGGTGACTCTGGCTTGTGTCAAATTGACACACTAGCTAGGACAGGTGACCTCTATTGCACTCTGCCTTATTTCCTTAAGGCAGGGTCTCCCACTGAACCTAGAACTCGGCGTTTTCCAGCTAGACTGGCGTAGCCATAGCAGCTTTCTGTGTGTGTTGTGGAGGACAGAATTCAGACCCTCATGCTTGCACAGCAAGTGCTGTACCCACGGAGCCATCTCCCCACCCCATAAAGACATTTGTATGTTGAGACAGGGTCTCTCTATGTAGTCCTGGCTGCTCTGGAACTCAGTATGTCGACTAGGCTGACTTGGAACTCAGAGAGATCCTCTTGCCTCTTCCTTCAGGATTAAAAGTCTCTGTAATATTAAGACAATTGGGAAAATTTTAAGCTTCTATCATCTGATGATTGATTGATTGATTGATGAGAACATTGAGTTACAACTATTTAAAAATGTCTTTACCCATGCCTTTCTTGGAAGGCAATGCTGTAACCTGACGTTCTCCTTAAAAAAAAGCTTAAAAGCTTTCCAGGTGCCTCAGTATTATAGACCTTTTATTTTGAAGGTCATTAATTCAATTTGCCAGTTAAGATTAAAAATAAAACAATAAAAATAAAAGCAGCTGGGCATGAAGGCTCATGCCTTTAATCCTAGCACGGGGAGGCTAACTCAGGTCAATCTCTGAGTTCAAGGTCAACAAGCAAGCCAAACGGGGCTAACCTGTGAGACTCCAGCAAATTGTAAGCCAAACGGGCTACACCGTGAGACTCCTTTATCAAAAAATTAAAAAAAGGAAAAACAAAAAGGAAAGAGAGCAATCTAAAACATCAAATACATGATGTATTATTGTCTTGCTGTACAGAACACACAGAGTGGAGGCTCTCAGTAGACTTTGAGGACAGCAGAGGAAAACAGAGGAAAATGGGTCCCTGTGGCTATTTTAAACCTTTTCATACCTTTTCCAAGTTTTTTCTTTTATAGCCAGTGGCTTATCACAAAATCTGTGTAATTTCCAAAACTAGAACCCAACTTAAAAATGCCACGCATTCCATTGAGACTCTTTTCCAGATTCCCTCTGCTCACTTAGAATGAGGGCCTCTAAATATCAAATCTGGGGAGGCAGGGATAAGGGTGGCCCCATGAGACAGCATGATGTCTCTTCCTGCCAGGCAGGTGCTCTGTGCCTCTGGAGCCCATGGAGAGTGGGCCTGTCCTGTAGGTTTCCAGTTTCAGTTTTTGATTGATGGGGATTTTATAAGATTTGATAGGTGGGGATTTTATAGGTGGGGATTTTATAAGATTTGATAGATGGGGATTTTATTTATTTAAGATTTTTATTTTTATGTATACAGGGTTTTTCCTGCATGTATTCTACCTACAGTACAGAAGAGGGCACCAGATCTTATTACAGATGGTTGTGAGCCACCATGTGGTTGCTGGGAATTGAACTCAGGACCTCTGGAAGAGTAGCCAGTGTTCTTTACCTCTGAGCCATCTCTCCAGCTGCCTAGATGGGGATTTTATAGGTGGGGCTTTTATATGATTTGACAGGTGGGGATTTTAACATTTATGGAGTGGGGAGCGACTCGAAGGAAACTTGTGATTCAGCCCACACTGGGAGCCCACCGTAACCCCCCATTTGAACCCACACCCGCGCATGCTGCCCAGGTGCTCTACCATCAAGCAGTATCCCAGCTCAGCCCCGCGTGTTTTGAGGCACGCTCCAGACATCACTGCATTTGTGGATGGTTCAAGTGTAGCGCTAGAACAGGGCTTCTCAACCTGTGGGTCACGACCCCCTTGGGGGAGGGCATCCGACAACCCTTTCATAGGGGCTGCCTGAGACTATCGGAACACACAGATAATTACGTTGCGATTCATAACAGTAGCAACATTATAGTTAGGAGGTAGCAACGAGATAATTTCATGGTGTGTGTGGGGTCACCACAACATGAGGAACTGTATTACAGGGTTGCCACGTTAGGAAGGTTGAGAACCCCTGCTCTAGAAGCTGGTATAGGAAACAGTCAAACTACCCATGCCAAAATACCAGTGTTCAATTCCATATACTTAAACATTCAGTTTTTGTGGAAGTTTCTGGTGGTTCGTTTTGACTTGGCTACGTGGTCCCCTTGAGGCAGGGTCTGAGCACTCTTGAGGGCTGGTTATCTTTTTTTGTTCAGTCACTAGGCCGAGTCTTTGCCTTTTTTTCTTAACATTAGTTACTCTTGATCTAGAACCCCTTCCCAACTCCCCTTTCCCTGCACTGTCCACCATTAACTGTGGTGTATCTGTTGGTCTCCAATTCCATGTGGATCTCTGCATTCTGCAGCAACAGCAGCAGATCAGAGCTGCAGACTCCGAGGGTCTCCAGGACGCTCTGTGGTGGATCCTTCAGTAGACACCAGAGCTGCAGACTCCGAGGGTCTCCAGGAGGCTCTGTGGTGGACCCTTCAGTAGACCCTTCAGATACCAGTTTATGCCTCTCTGCCCTTTTTGTCCTAGAAAAGCATTTTAAAGGTAACTGGATTCAGAGGTTGACTGGCCCCAGGATGGTCTTTTTAGGTTTTGAGGACACACTGTTGTCAGGGTTGTTGGCACCTGAGGGGATCCTTTAACCTTGAGGGATGCAGAGTGTTGGTTCTTCTGTTGGCTAGAGCACCTCTGGCCAGAGGTTCCACATCCAATCACTGAGCTGCTAGGGTTGACTGTGGAGGAAATGGAGGTCTCCATCAGTTTTTGCGGCTGACTTTGGAGAAGCTGCAATGATGCCTTTGCCATCAAGCTGATATGAATTCAAACCCGGTTGGTGGCATGGTATGTTCTATTTGGCTGCTTTTGTTATATTTGCTGGTGCCCAGTCGTTCTGGCCGGTGGGAATGTCTGGGTCAAGGTCTTTGGACCCTTGCTCCATTTATGCAGGATGCTAGCATCATCTCTGCTCTAGGCTACGCTGGATCACGCCTTCACAGAGCTCTAGTATTGGATATCGCTGGCACAGGCCATGACTGTCATCTGGCTTTTTCAGTGGGTCGAGGTGGGAGGTGTGTTTTGGAGAAGGAGCCCGTCATTACTGCACAGATTCTTCCTGCTGAGCCCTTGTGGCGAAACCAGCTCAGCTTCAAACTGGGCTCCACTCTTCCACCACCTGTGTCCCAACCATGTTTCTTAGGAACCCAAAGCATTCTGAGATGTGGGCCATAGCCCATGCTGCTTTCCATAAGCAAGAAGAAAGATACCAACAATGTGGTTGCTGGAGCAGTGGATGGATTGGAGTGTTAAACACTCGGGGTTCACTGATGTTCTGGCAGAGATGAGCCTCAGAGTCACCATGAGCAGTGCCTTTAACCAGAAGCTCCACCAGCTGGATATGCGTGTCCATTTGAGTGGCTTTGTTTCTCACTTCTGTTTGTTTTCTAATTTAAAATTTGTATTTATAGTGTATTTTTCATTTTAAATTTCTCTAAGTAGTTATTTGATAAATTGTTCCTCAAAGTCAGATAGTTAAATGCATCTGTCTCAACTCCAGTGCCCAGAGCTCCCTCCAGGTTGGGACTTTCTAGGTAGATGGGCAGGGTCCATTTATGGGCTAAGTTTTCTTTTATTGTGATGAATGTTCTAAATTGGTGGTCACAGTGACTGCCCCTCTGGGTGTGTCAGAGCCATTGAGCTGTAAACCTTCCTAGGGAGATTTTAAGGAGTGCTGTGTGAAAGGACTCTGCCTTTGCAAGAGCTTCTCTGCTGCTGCTGGGAGTCACGGTAGGAACTTCCGTGTTGAGCCTGCCTCCCACCCCAGCTCTACGCTTGGCTCTTGGCTCTCCTTGGTTTTATCCCTCTCCATCCATCCCACCTGCAGCCATTGTCCACAGCCTGCCAATCCAGGTGGTCCTGCTATGCAGACCTGCCTTCCTGAGTCTGGGACGTGAGGCACAGCTACATCAGATGAGTACTTGCTTCTTAAGACCTCCCGCAGGAGCCCTAGGCCTCATCTTTGGGTTACCCTAAAACTGAAGCAGTGGAAGAAGAACCTGGGCTGTGTCTTTGTTGCAGACTGGCATCTGAGTCACATAGCATCTGAGGACTGGAAAGGATGTGTGTGCACGCACGCACGCGCACACACACACACACACACACACACACACAAACACACACATACATACACAGACACACATAAACACACAGACACACACAAACACACACAGGCATACACACATAAATACATACACAAACACACACACATACTCGCTCGCTCACTCACTCACTCACTCACTCACTCACTCACTCACTCACTCAAAGGGTAAGACACAAGCTACACTTCCTGATGGGCATCCAGCCGTTTCTGTGGATCCAGACCCCGAATGCCAGCAGCAAATGGAACAGATGTGTAGAGATGCATGATGGTGCATGATGGCTGCAAGCACGTCGTGCTTTTCTCAGCAGCTTTCAACTCTAAGCTTGCTTGGCTCTGAAAACAGGAGGCCAGAGGACCTTCAGGTGCCTAGGGGCATCACATGTCCTGCACGACTCAGTCTTGGGCCACCCTTGGGCCTTTGCTCTGCCCATTTGTGCCCGACTGTTCCAGCGTGTTTTCTCTCTCGTTCTGCATTTGTGGGTCTTGATCTTTAAAAGAGGCGCCAGTAAAATTGACTCGACTCATAGCTGGGTGCCAGACGGCTCCACTTTGTGTGGTGCCTGTGGTCTGAAAACCGCAGATTTGGTGACAGGTTTTTACTCCTCTTTGGTAGCCACCTCCTCGGGGAGAGGTCATCTGCTGTCAGCTTCCAGTTGTTTACTTCCACAGCGTGCTGACAGGGCACAGCCTGTGACCTCACCTCTGTTTCAGCCGGTTAAACCCCAGAAAGCGAGAGTCTGCCAGTTGCCCGAGGTGCCCTGGCATGGAAGGCTCTAGGCTGTTGACCTGGTGCAGTACCAGCAGGGAGGTTAAAGCATAACTATTGATTGATCCTGACGTACTGTGACCTGTTCCAGGTGAGATGTCTGCCCAGGCAGGTGGAGTTTCTTCGTCATGATGTCGCTGAACCATGCCTGCCATATTCACCGTGAAATCGGCTGCCCTTTGGCTGTGGACCTGTGGCTCTGTGTGCTCTAAAATAGCCGTACCACGTGGCCTGTAAGAGCATTTCAGCCCCAGATTAACTGTTCTCAATCCCAGGCTGCCTGAGCTTCTAGGGACGTGAGAATTGGGGCTTGTCACACCACGGTAGTTAATGTCCCTTGGCTATAGAAAGTGAGAACTTGCTGGCTTAGATGTTGGTGGGTGTTTCCCCCTCGTCCCCTTCCCTCGTTCTCCCGTGCACTGTCTGAGGGTCTTATCGAGAGAGGGTAGATTGAAGAACAGTTCAGAAAATGAACTTTTGAACACACAACAAGAAAAACCTCTTTTCTGCCTTGATGTTTTTGTTGTTTTGTTGTTGTTTGATTTTAAAGAAATGTGTCTCTGCCAGGAACACCCACTTCCCAGTGTTAAAAACAGTCTGTTTTTGTCTCCTTTCTTTCTGTTTTGTTTCTCTCTCGTTTTAAATGTAGCCACAGACAGTAAGGATGAAGAACTCAAAGTCCCCCCCAGGCGGCCCTACCTGGGTATGTACTGCAAGACTCTGGCTTCATTTCCCTCTGTCAACACTTCTCCCTGCACTTACCTGATCTCACAAGCTGCTTCACCAAGCATGTTCACGCATGATACACTTAAGCCCACAGCTCTGCTGCTCTCAGCCTGGAACATTTAGAACCTGCCAGTTTCAAGGGAGGGGTGGACCAAAAGGAAAGAAGAATGGATGCAGAAAATTCAAGATTGCAAGCTTTTAAGTTTATTACGAGCTAATTCTTTTCAATGGTGTGCAAAGGGAATTATCATCACCATTCCCTCTTGAATTGCTCATTGCTACTCTGTAGCGATCAAGCCGGCTTCTAGTGATCCATGCTGCAGCTTCCCTGGACTGTTGGTTCTGGACCAGTTCCTGGACTTCTTGAGATTGCCCACATAAAAGGTCCACGTCACCTGCAAGAAGGGACAGCAGTTTGCATCCTTTCCCGCCTTCCCTGATCACCCCGGCTGGATGGAGATGAGAGAAGACGTGTGTTCCACTCTTGGTTCTACTGACGACTTCTGTCTTTCCTCATTTAGGGTCACTTTGTCTTTTCACAGTTGCCTTTAACGGTTGAAGGGAGCGCTTGTTATTGCGAGCAGAGGGGGTTTGTTCTGCTGTTGTGGACGGCACTGGCTAAGCACTGTGCTGTGGCTGTGGAGATGATGGCGTGAGTTTTGCCTTTTATTCATCTTTATGGTGACTGGCGTTTGATTATGGTGTCTAGTTACTTCTTAACTGCTGGATGCCATTGTTAATACTATGCTGAGGATTTCTTTTGTCTCTGTTCCTGGAAAGTTTTTGGTCTGGAGTCCTTTTCTTGCCATGGCTTTTTTTTAGTATATCCTAAATGTAGGCTAGAATTATTCTGAATACTGGATAATGAAGTAAGTTCTTGTGTTTGTGAAGGATTGGGCTAATTCCTCTTTACAATTTTGGTACGAGTACCTGGTAAGGCTGGTAACAGTGTCGGCTCCACCTATTGTTCTGCCCCCTTCTAGATCTTCTGTTGCTTTCTTCACCCATCACGGTTCATTAGTACTATGGCTGGGTTTCAGATTCATCTCAACAAACTTCTCCAGCTGTGGGCATATAGTTTTCCTGTTCTCTCTCTCTCTCTCTCTCTCTCTCTCTCTCTCTCTCTCTCTCTCTCATCTTTGAAACAGGGTTTCTCTGTGTAGCTTTGGCTGTCCTGTAACTCACTTGTATAGACCAGGCTGGCCTTGAACTCAAAGAGGTCGCCTGCCTCTGCCTCCCAAGTGCTAGGATTAAAGGTGTGCACCGCCACCGCCCAGCAAGGACGTATCATTTTTCTTGGTGCTCTTTTGTAATCTCCCCTGAGCATTTGGTGCTGGTCCTTTTATTCCCACCTCTGGTGACTTTAATCCCATCTCCACCCTTTGTTTGTATTACTCTACTTACAGGAATGTCAATTCTATTGATTTTTCAAGGAACCAACTTTTGGTTTTATTGGTTTTTCTTTATCTAGTTTACTTAATTCCACTCTGACTCACCCACTTTGGTTGTTTGTTTCCCACCTGGTTTTGCCACAGTTTATTAACATGGAGGATATTGATTTTAGTTTTTTCCCCACTACTCTGAAACATCTGTGCTCACAGCCATAAAGCCACCCTGCGATGGTGGACTGGCCTCCTATGTGTTTTGGTCGGTTGTACTTTTTCCTCTCTGAAAGTGTTTTCTCGTTTTCTTCAGTCCATTTACTATTGAAGATGCAGCCCACCCTTCCGGTTTGTGAACCCCTCACATCTCTTTGCTGGTTTCTAGGATCGCCTGCTGTCACTGTAGAGAATGTATTCAACTATTCTGAGGGGAAGCTTCGTTCCCTTCGTTCCAGGCCCCTCCTCTGGTGTTCGCCCTCCGGGAGATGGTCTTTGTTGGCATAGAGAGGATTCACTGTTGAGGGGAGGAGCGTGCCTGTTGAGTCATGGTTCACAGTGATCCTGTGGTCTTTCCTCGTTATTCAGCCTGCCCAACTGTATCCATTTTGAAAGTTGGCACTGGAATTTCCCAGTGTCTGTTAGTTGTGTTCCTCCCCTTTCATTTCTCACAGTTGTTGCTTTTATGATTTTGGACAGTTGTTAGGGCCGTTATGTAGTGTGTCATCCTGCTAGGCTGACCTTTCCTGTCGGTGCAAAATGTCTCCTATGATATGGTTTTGTTTTAAAGTCTCCCTTCCTGCTCACTGTTGAACCCAGGGCCCCATGCAGGGTAGGCAACACCACCGAGGTACCAACGCCCCGGCCTCCTTTTTTCTCATGAGACTGGGTTTTCTCAGTTGCCTAGGCGGAACTCACCCTGCAGTCCAAGCAGGCCGTGAAGTCCCAAGTAGCTGAGTCGCTGGCCCACCCCACAGTTCTGGCTTAAGCCTTACTCTAATGTTAGCCTAGCCTCTGTGGATCACCTGTGGTTACGCTTTGAACAGTAGGTGGATGTCAGATTCAAGGGAATCCTGGGCTACATAGATAGCAAGAGCTTGTCTCAAAACAAAATTTAAAATAAAACTCTAGGACCGGTGAGTTGGTTAGGTTCACTTTAGGTGACTGCTGATGAGCATGGAGACCTACGATTTGTCCTGGGACCCCTGTGATGTGGCAGCAAGAAAGGACCAGCTCTCACATGCTGACCTTTGACCCTCGTGTGCACAGCATCACACTCACAGATAAATGCACACTAAAAATCAAAATGATTCCTACCCTATTACCTGCTTAATGTTTAATTAATGTTTTAATTTATGTCATTATTTTTGTCTTTTGTATGTCCTTCTTTTAACTTTAAGATAGTTTTTTTGTAGACAATTGACTAATAGTGTGATGTTTAATTCCTTTAGTAATTTTTTTTAACTATAGATTGATAGCTTTTTTTTTTTTTTTCAAAAAAAAAGCCTTAGTTTCTCTGAGGCTTACAATACAGATTTTTGCTTGTCAGAATCCTTTTAATTTGTCCTAACTTCATTTTTGGGGGGAGATAATGGAAAATCCTGCCTAATTCCTCCCTCTGTTTTTTGCTGGTGTGAGGACTGTGTTTGCAGTTTGTTTATGGATGTTACAAATGTAAGCTTGTATCTTCTAATTGTTACTATGTATAGATTTTACTCCTTTCAAAGATGAGGGGAGGGAAGAAGTTAGTTACTCTGTCTCGCTTCCTTACAAGTTTTGGCCAGCCTCCCTTCTGTCTGTGGGTTTGCAGTTAGCACCTCAAGCATTGCTTTCCTCCTGTGCTGTTTTGGAAACTCTCTCATGGAAGGCATTTTAAAACATCCCCAATAGTACTATAACATACTGGTTTTCGGCAGTTCCTTTGTAATCTGGTTAAGACAAGAAAGGCGTGCATGTGTGTACTTGTATTCTTAGAGTTTTGTTTAATCTTTTTGTGTGTGAAGGGGATGTTTTTTCTTGAAACAGATTTTCCAGTGCAACCGAGGCAGTCCCCCGCCTCCTACCCTACCCCTGTGCCAGAATCACACGTGGGACCCACTCATTTGTGTCTTTCATTTTTATAAACACATCCCAGTTTTGTCCTCTGGGTCCGTTCACGTGACCTCTGATGTCACTTGATTTCCACAGGGAAAGCAACAGTTTCCCCAGTTCTTCTTTATCTGGGGACTTTGCTTTCTCCTTCAGTAAAGAGCTGTCTTAGGAGCTGATTCCTGGCTGATGGTTGTTTTCCTCTTCAGCACTTTGAACACCACCCCTCTGCTTTCTGAATTCGGCTGTGTCTGGTGAGAGGGCCGTGAGTGGCTCATCTTACTTGGGGGTTCCCTGTGAGTGACATCATTTTTCTCCTGCTGCTTTCAAGATCTTGTCTCTGTCTCTGACATTCAGCCGCGGTTGGTGAGGTATGGGGACCTGTGTTTTGTACTTGAAGGTAATGGGGCTCCTTGGGCGGGCAGGTCTGTTTAGAGTCTGTGCTCACAGACTCCGAGCCCTTTTCATGTTCTTTCCCTCTCTCCTCCCCGTCAGGATGCTCTTTATGCCTGTGTTGCTGCACTCGGCCCTGTCTGTGTTTCTCATAGGCACTGTTATTGTCCTTCTTCAGGCAGTGTAATGTCCATAGAATTACCTTGAAGTTCCCTGGCCCTTCTGTTAGTGCAGGTCTCTTGTTGAGCCCAGATAATGAGTTTTAGTTCAGACACCGCCTAATTCCAGCTGCTCCTGGTTCTCAGCGATTGCTCTCCCTTTAGAAATGCTCTTTCGTCGGGTGAGATGATACCCTGGACCTCTGTCAGTTCTTTATATCTAGTCTTTGGTTTCCTTTAGTTCTACATATATTTGCTATTCTACATATACTTGCTATTCTGAAGTTTTTGTTTTGGTTGCTGTTTTTTTGGTTTTTGGGGTTTTTTTTCCTGCTTAGTCTAATCTCTCTTCACAAATAATGTTTCTTTTTTTTTTTTTTTTTTTTTGTTGTTGTTGTTGTTGTTTCCCCCTCTATAGGGACTACATCTTCCTGTTTGCATACTGGACATTTAAGGTTACTATTGTGACAGCCATGGACACTAATCTCATACCCGGGGGAAGCTGTCTTATTTGCTAGTGTCCCGGTTTGGTTGGACGGGGCAGTCTGAGTCCAATCTTCTGTATGCCTGATAGTTCTCTCTGGTCAACTTTGCGCTCCTGATGCTCTGCCCTCACTGGCACCGCACTTGGCCTCCACTACCTGCAGTGACGGCTCTGTTGATGTGATGGTACTCTGGGTGACGCCACATCGCAGTGGGCACTGGGGGACATCAGTGGGCACTGTGGGTCATCCTTATTGCTTCCTTTCTCCTTCAAGACAGTTTCTTGCTAAGTAGCCCTATGTAACCCAGATCAGCCAGGTATTTGCCATCTTCCCAACTTAGTTCCCAAGTGTAAAAATTCTGGGTGCCTGACCACCTCAGTCCCCTCTTTGTCATTCAGGACCCACATCTTCATTCTCTTGCTGCCCTCTTGAGCCCACACCTGTGCTCTGAGTATCTGTCCCTTGGGGAGAGCTTGGATTCTCTGCCCGCATACCTGTCCCCAGGACAAAACCTCAGATGCTGCTCCAGAGCCGGTAGCAAGAACAGTAGTGAACCTCTTGGGCCAACAGCTTCCTCCGAGAACAGGCCCTGGGTGACCTCTGGTCTTCTTCTGGAGGGAGTCCCCACTCTGTGGATTCTGTGATGGTGGCCCCCAGTATTCTCAGCTGTACACTTGTGTGGAGCTCCTGTCCCTAGTGTGCTGGCTGGGCTTGGAGCCCGGAGCAGAGGAGCTAAACAGGGGAAGAGATGCTGACTGCAGCTGGACCACCGCTGCATGCATAGACCAGCTGTCTCTGCCAGCTCAGTTCTCTGCAAGTACTTACCTCACTGTTCTGTTTAACTTAAGCCCCTGGGGTTAGAAATAGGGAAGGCGCTTCATTCAGGCTGACCACAGGCCTTGGTGCTGTCATCGGTCAGTGCCATCGAGGAATAAACTCGGGGTGGAGTGTTCCATGGGGGCTAACTGTTGACACCGAGCAGTGTTGTTCATCAACTGCCGCAAAGCAGGAACCTTAAAGCTTGTTGGAAGTGAAGGCACCATGTTGGGTGGTAAAGCTGTTCATTGTGACGCCCCCTGGGCCAGAGCCTTGCTGGGCCCTCTCAGCTGTCTGTGAGCTGTGTTGCAGTGAGCTTGTGTGGAAGTGTTTGGGGCAGAGGTTGCTGTCATCCACTGCAGTATTGGTGGCCTGAAGAGTGCTCTCTGCAGGGTGGCATGACAGGCCTGGCCGCTGAACCCTCTCTCCTCGGCTCATCTCTCCGTTGAAGGGAGCCCCGCTAAGGAAGAACATTTCGTGCTGACCGACCGCACCCTCCAGTGTTACCTGTCAATGCCATTGAGGGGAAAACTTGGAGTTGAGTGTTCCAACCCTCTGGTATGTTGGTAAGGAGAGTCAGAAAGGACTCCTGAAGAGAGAGACAGCATCCACAACACCAACAGCCTGTACATAGGGAGCACCCTGACTCCAGCTTCCCTGGCTTTCGGAGTCACTGCCACAGTGATGTGGTTATCACCAGCGGCAGTGCCATGACATAACCTTATTTGTTCAACTTCAGATTGAGACGCTGGCCTCCATCCCTGCTTGCTTTACTCTGGCCAGGCAGTGGGTGCACCCAGTCAATTTCCCAGGGGACCCTCTCTGGAAGCCAGGAGTGGGGAACTGAACATGGCGCACCGCCAGCAATGCTGTCCAGCTTCCTTGGTGAGCTAGGGCTCCATTCTCAGAACACTGATTCTGGGTCGCTGAGTCGTCCTTGCCAGTCCTTTGTCTGTTGTGGGTGAGGGCAGTGCTGGGGAGGGTCCAGACCACCAGTCTGGTCTGGAAGGCCAGGAAGGCCATTTCAGCTGTCCTGGAGCCCTCAGGGCAGGCCAGACCCTAGGTCAGAAAACCATCTGAGTCAGAGCTTCCCATGTCAGGCACCAGAGAGAGGAAGTTCAAACAGGCAGAAACCAGAGCCCAGCACACCTTTACCAAGGTCAAGAGCAAATCAGGGATCCGCTCTTGGGGGTACACTCCTGGGGGTATGATAACAGAGTCACAGCAATCTATTTGGGCTCTTTTGTCTGCAGCACACTGAGACCTGTTGACATCAACACTCTGGGAAGTTGTGGAGAGACAGCCTTGTGTTTGGGAAATAACAACTTCAAATGGCTCAAGGGAAAAATAATAATTCTAGTCCAAATTTAACTTGGCGATGTCCAAATAAATAAATAAATAAAATAAAAACAAAAAGCCCCAAGCCTAGCCAGCCTGCTTGAGATTCATGCACAACCTTCCTTCTGCCACTAATGCTCACAGGAACTCTTGACTGACAGGCACAACTCCTAGTCCCAGGGCCAAGCCTGCACAAGATTCCAGGGTATGGAGCCTCACCTAGAGAGATGACAAGAGCCACCTGGCCCAAGCCTGCTATAGGCCAGCAGCAGCACCAGGTTTCACTCCACCCAAATTCAAGTCAGATCCATCAAGAGAATTTTAAGATAACAGCAAGACCTCCTGCAACATGTGTGTGTGCTTCGTGGGGAGGGGGTTTGCAAGGTGGCTCTGCCCTTGCGTTGCTGAGCCTGATTCTTCTTGGTCTCCTGTGCAGAACCCTGGTCAGTTGTTGAATTGCCCAGCTCGGGGCAGACTACTATATTTCCTGTCTCCTCTGATGGTTTAAAGCTGTCTCCCCTAATGCCGCTGTCCCCCAGGATGGTGGGAGCTGTTCTGGATTGTTGACCCAGGGCTCTGTGAGGACTGCGGGCCACGGGGATGCTCATATTTTTTTTGGGTGAGAATCACCTGTGGCCTCATGAGGTGGCCTTGTTCAGTGAGGCTCAGGACAAGAGTGGTCACTCCCAGATTCACAGACTAAGGTGTGGGTGGCCAGCTGGGCTCCTGCTCACTCCAGTCCACAGTCTAGACTTGCGTCTTTGCCACAGATATTATGGGACAGTATGGCAGCCACAGAAAACCTTTCTGGAGCTGGGCTGTGGGTCTGCCATGGTGGGGCTGAGTACCTTAGGGAACTGGAGAGAAACATGCCACAGTCCCACTTGCCAGGTAGAGCTGGGAGGTTACATGTGGTACCATGCTGTCATAGGGTGGCCTGTCCTTACTCGGCTCACCTCCCCTAACAGCTCAGTCTCCTGGGCCCTACTTCATGTCAGGGCCAAGTATTAATTAGCACCTTTCTCCCCACCCCTGAGGTGAGTGCCACTGCTGGCCCTGGCGGTACCCTGACCTCTAGCTGTCATTTCTGAGAAAAGTTGAGAGACGTGTACCCTGTTCTCATTGGGTTTGCTCTGCCTTTTCAGGGGCTGATGATCATCTGCTTGATTTTTTTTTTATATTTATTGAGCTCTACATTTTCCTCTGCTCCCCTCCCTGTCTCTCCCCTCCCCCAAGGTTCCCATGCTCCCAATCTACTCAGGAGAGCTTGTCTTTTTCTATTTTCTACTTCCCAGGTAGATTAGGTCTATGTAAGTCTCTCTTAGTGTCCCCATTGTTCTCTAAATTCTCTGAGATTGTGGTTTGTAGGCTGGCTTTCTTTGCTTTATATTTAAAAACCACCTATGAGTGAGTACATGTGATAATTGTTTGGGTTACCTCACTCAAAATA
>NC_022020.1:63641385-63682809 GCF_000317375.1 Microtus ochrogaster
TTTTGGAGATCAGCCCTCTGTCTGATGTGGGGTTAGTGAAGATCTTTTCCCATTCTGTAGTCTGTCATTTTGTCTTGTTGACAATGTCCTTTACTTTACAGAAGCTTTTCAGTTTCAGGAGGTCCAATTTATTAGTTGTTTCTCTCAGTGTCTGTGCTGCTGTGGTTCTATTTAGGAAGTGGTTCCCTGTGCCAATGCATTCAAGTGTACGTCCCACTTTCTCTTCTATAAGGTTCATTGTGGCTGGCTTTATGTTGAGGTCTTTGATCCATTTGGACTTGAGTTCTGTGCATGGTGATAGATATGGGTCTATTTTCATTCTTCTACATGTTGATATCCAGTTATGCCATCCCCACTTGTTAAATATGTTTTCCTTTTTCCATTTGATATTTTTTTACTTCTTTGTCAGAAACCAGGTGTTCAAAGATGTGTGGATTGATATCCGGGTCTTCTATTCAGTTCCAGGCTTGAACTTTTGACAGGGGCTCAGAGAACCCAGGCCCTGCCTGACAGCATCCCAGACGCTGCCGCTTGGGTCTTGGTCTCACTTTGCTCCTATGGGCACGGGAAGGCTTTGCCTGAAGTGGCGCAGACAAGCCACACGAGGGTGCTGGCGGTCTGCCGTAAGAAGGGCCCTGGGTTGTAAACTTCAGGTGTCAAAGCTGCCTTGTGTAACTGTGCCGTTCTTGGTGGGGGTGGCAAGGTCGCATCCTCCACTGCCCTAGCGATGGGCCCTTGAGGGCAAACAACAGCAACAACAAAAGCTTCCTGGCCTGGCTTTGGTTGTTTCTTTCTGCTCTCAGCAATGTGGTGGACCCAGCGTTTTTCCCTGTCACAAAAGTGTAGGGGCTACCCTGGATTCAGGTTCTGCTAGGTGGGTTCAGGAGGACTTGACTTGTCCTTAGACTTGAGAATGCTGCATTTTCTTCCATGTGCTTCTTGGCCGCTTTCTGTCCATTCCTTTTCCCATTTTTTTTTATTGGGTTGTCCATCCATTTGCACATCATAGATTCAAAATGACATTGGGGCTTTCAGCAAAGCTTCTTTTAGGTTATGAAGTCTTGGTGTCCTGCAGCGTTCTCTTTACTGTCTGTCTTCACTGGGGTGCTGTGCCTCCCCTGTCATCTCCAAGTCTTCTCACAGCCTCTCAGCAAACAGCTGTCCTGGGATTTGTCCCTTGTCCCTTATCCCTTGCTACCTGCTGTTGAAGGACTACCTCTGACTTCCCCGATCACCACCTGCCATATGTGATGACGTTGCATTGAGCCAGTGGCTTCTTTCTGCTACTCTGATGGAAATCTGTTTACCTCCGACCGTCAGTGAGCTCTCCCTGCAGGTGCTGGAACACACAGGAAGACAGTGCAGCCTGGACCAGCCCCCACCCCCGCCCCGTAGTTCAGGGCAGCTCTGTTCGCACCTGCTGCTCCAGAGCAGGCTCCTTTCAGGATTGGGCTTCTCATCTGAGGGCCCAGTGCCTGCTGCCCCTTAGGCCATCATCAGGATGCATTGGTGCTGCGAGTGAGTCCAGGCCGGCTTGGCATCAAGAAGGCTCTAGAATGGAGATAAACTAGAGCCAAGCATAGTCCACGGGCCACCAGCACTTGAGTCTTAACTGTACATGGCATGTGGTGATATTCCCATTTCCCCTTGCATGGCTGTAGCCCTGTAGTGAGCCCTGAGTCAAACTTTCATTGATGTGTTGATGGCACTTCTAGGCTGTTAGGCCCATATGCGTGTTGCTGAGGCTGGGGAGGGGGACCCCAAAGACCCCAAACCCAGAAAGGCAGGTCTTTATTGTGGAGTTTCTCCTGAGCCCAGGCTCCAGTGAGACTTGTAACCTTGGACAGGGTGGTTCCTTAATGTCTCTGAGCCTGGTAAGTGAGGTGGGTATGGGGCCACATTACCTCCAAGCTAGATAGTGTGTGATGCACAGCAAACACTATTTGGTGCAAGTAATCTGGTCAGGGTGTGCTTTCTGGGGTTTCTCCAGATTACTCCTTTTTGTCCTGGTTCACCCCCAAAACCAAAAAAGAGCTTCCCGGGTAGTATTAGAAATGGCCTTTTTAAATGTGTTGAGTCTGAGTAATTGGGAGGAAGTTAGCCACCACCCTACCGCACACACACTTTAATGTGTACCACACCAGCACAGGCTGTTTTCCTGTAGCAGAGGGAGATGGTGACCTGCTGATTCACCTACACAGTTCAGATGCAGACTGCAGAAATACTGATGCAGGGCAGGCCAGGCCTCTGAAAACCCCAGGGCTGCAGCTTTGCTGTGGTCTGCAAGTTACAATCAGTCCAGCTTTCAATTGCAAACAGGGACACCAGGTCCGTCATCTGCTAGCTGTTTTCCTTGTATTCAGTGGGCTGGGGTCCAGTGGGAGAGCATTTGCTTAGAATGGGTGAGGTCCCCAGGACAATGACAAAAATAGGAAAGAAAATCTCATTCCTCGTAAAAACAGCCATACGTAGCAAGAACTGAGTGCTGCGGCGTCTCTTGGCCCCGCCCACCTACACCAGCTGGATGTGCCCGTCTTGGACTTGCCATCCAAGAACTAGAGCAGACGTAGCCCTGCCACACTCCCTCTTAGAGGAGGTGTTTTCTTCTCATCTGAAGCTTCCCTGAAGCTATCACGGTCTCCAGGGCTCCAAGTACTCATCTGCTGAAGTGTCATTTAGTTCATTTGTGTGATTTCTTGTGACTATTCCACAGAATCTATCACCAAGCAAGAAGGGATATTGCCGTGGCCACCAAGTATGTAGTAATAGTGTGCTGGGCATTGACTGCATCCCTCCCACGGGCTAAAAACATCATAAGACTCATAGACTGATGCACTAACCCTTAGAACAGTCCCGGGAGGTGGGTGCATTAACCCTTAGAACAGTTGCGGGAGAACAGTCTCAGGAGGAGGTGGGTGCATTAACCCTTAGAACAGTCTCAGGAGGAGGTGGGTGCATTAACCCTTAGAACAGTCCTGGGAGGTGGGTGCATTTAACCCTTAGAATAGTCCCGGGGGGGTGGGTGCATTTAACCCTTAGAACAGTCGCGGGAGGTGGGTGCATTAACCCTTAGAACAGTCGCAGGAGGTGGGTGTATTAACCCTTAGAATAGTCCTGGACCTTTAGAACAGTCGCGGGAGGTGGGTGCATTTAACCCTTAAAACAGTTGCGGGAGGGAGGTGTATTAACCCTTAGAACAGTCCTGGACTCTCAGAACAGTCCCGGTGGGGTGGATGCATTAACCTTTAGAGCAATCCTGGGAGGTGGGTACCTTAACCCTTAGAACAGTCCCGGGAGGTGGGTGCATTAACCCTTAAAATAGTCCCAGGAGGAGGTGGGTGCCTTAACCCTTAGAACAGTCCGGGGGGGTGGGTGCATTACCCCGAGTGGATGGAGACACAGGGTTAACCAAAGTTATAGAGGACAAAGCTGTAGTTCTAACCCAGGAATCAGATTCCAGAGGCTGTGGTACAATGTATAACGCTCCTTCCTAGAACTTTTGGGATTAAGTCAAAGGGCTTTAGTAGCCTCTCTGCTGACTTAACGTTGGTACCGAGAGTCTCTGGACCCTTGTTGGAATGCTCTCATCCCCCCACACTGACCTCAGCCTGCTTGCTTCCTCTCCATGCTGACTTTGACTTGCTCATGTCTCTTCTCACACTGAATCTGAGCTATTATTCACATCTCCCCACCGGCTTTGACCCACTCAGTTTTCCTCCCACGGTCTGTATTTTTTTCTCCACACTAACCTTGGATTGCTCCAACCCATTCATGTCTCCTCACTATACGTGTCACGAGGTTCGACTCGCACTGACTTGACCTGCCCATGCCTTGGTATTTCTCTCCCCATAAGCTTCAGCTGGCTCACCCAACTGAGGCGTCTCTCTCTCTCTCTCTCTCTCTCCCGCCCCCAGACTTTGACCCTCACCATTTCTGGCACTGGAGCAGTTTTGCAGACTACGTGCAGTGTACCCTGGCCTTCACAGGCGTGGCAGGCTATATCACCTACCTGTCCATCGACTCGGCTTTGTTTGTGGAGACGCTGGGCTTCCTGGCTGTGCTGACCGAGGCCATGCTGGGTGTGCCGCAGCTGTATCGAAACTACCGCCACCGCTCCACGGAGGGCATGAGGTAGGGGTTTTCCTGAGGAGGTTCCGACAGCACTCCCTGGGGCCATTGAGCACTGGCAGCATGATGAAATCACCCTGCTTAAGCACACTGGGCCGTTGACTCTTGTCTGAGAAGGTATGTTTAGATGGGGTAGGGGAGGGAAGCAGAGGCCCTCGTCTTTGGAGGCCATGGCCCATCAGAAGCTGCAGATCAGTCCCAGGATGAGGGATTGAGGAGTATGGTACCTATACAACTAGCTATGACAGGGCAGGTGACTTTACCAAAGGTGTTCCAGCTATGACTTTTTCACAGTGGGACTTGCCACAGTCCACCAAAGATACAGTGTTTGGAGAAGCGGGGTGGCGGGGGGGGGGAGATAAAGTTGTGCTATCATGATCATATCTGGAGACATCTGTCTAACACAGGACAGTCCCCATGAGCACTGGAAAGTCTTGAAGAAAAGGGCATCTACTGAGCACAGATCAATGGGTGAGCTGGAGGGAAGAACCCAGTCATGCGAGGAACCCATGGAACTTCACACTGAGACCCTTTAACTTCTCAGAGATCCCATCCACTTCTGAGACTCCATCCTGCTTCTACCTGAGACCCTGTCCCCTCCTCACCAAGGTCACCCCACCTCTTGTGGAAGACCCTCAGAGGCCCCCTTCTCTGAGGGTTCTTTGTGCTTGGCATTTTGATGTCAGAGGAATCATAGCCTCCTGTCTTGTTGCGTAAAGCACATCCTGGAAAGAAGGGACAGTTCTGAGGCTTGGGGTTGTGCCAGATGCCAGATTTCGGATTTCAGTAGCTCTCTGAGGTTCCTTTTTATTGGATGCAGGACTGCAAGTCCGAGGCTTGTGTGCATGTGTGGAGCGTAGGTCCATGTGTGAGATGTGTGTTCAGGTATAGAGTGCAGTGCAATGTGGTTCAGGACGAGGGACGTTAGTGCCACTAAAGCTCTAACATGATACACGAGCAGGGCAGAGTTAGGGTGACAGTTGTGACCACAGTGGATCAAGTTTCCCAGGTGAGGACGGATGGAGCCCTGAATTGAGTCTGGATGGTTTTTTACATCTGTGGAGGCTGAAGCTATGAGGATCCCAAAGCTCTGGTTTGGAGCTGGTAGATGTACAGGTAGAACTCCAACTTGGAGTCCATGTTAATTCAGAGCAAAGACACGGGTGACTTCTGGAGATCACTAACTCTTTGCTGTTCCGAACGTTAGTGCCGGGTGACCCTTACCCAGCTGAGAGCAGAGGTGTTTTAAAGAAGGTGTCCTGGGGCCGAGGAGGAGCCAGTGTTTGGAGATATGGGGCTCGCTGCTAATGTATCCTCTCGGGGCAGGGTGCTTGCTGCCTTGGGGCAGAGTCACAGAGGCACTTGCCGGCCAAGCTTCCATTACTGCTGGGGTGGATGCTGTTATTAGGATTGCCCCAGGAATCCTAGTTGGGGATATGTCAGGCTCCACCATGTCCTCACCTTTTCCAGAAGGAGGGCTGGGTTACCCCAGATCAGGTCCTCCATGTCCTGACCTCCTCCAGAAGGAGGGCTGGGCTACCCCAGATCAGGTCCCCCCATGTCCTCACCTCTAGATGGAGTGCTGGACTACCTAAGATCTTGGGGTTGTGACTCTTGAAACCACAGGAAGTGCAATTTGAAATAAATTTGATGGGGTGTGGGTGCTTCTTGTGCTGGATTGAAATGTTGTGTTTAATACATGTGCACACACGTAAACACTTAAACACACCTGGAAACTAAAGGCTGCTGACAGGTGGTGACACAACCGGGTAGGTTTTATCACTTTCCTCTAAGGAACTGCATACCCCATTGCACCATCATGTAGGTACACATGTATGTATGTATGTATGTATGTATGTATGTACACATGTATGTATGTATGTACACATGCATGTATGTACACAGCCCAATAGGCACATATGCAGAGTTCCTACCTCGGAGCTACTGCTCGAGATATATTTGAGTAATTTCCCTCTTGAAAAACATTAGCTGGCTGTGGATTTGGAGCCTGTGATGAATGATGATAGATTTGGAATGACTTTACTAATTAATGCAGCAAACCCCTACAAGGCTGATCCTGGGGGTATTTGCATTCTCCTTCCTCCAGGTTTTTACTAGATTTGAAGACTGTTCCCTAACAAGTAATTACTGGAGCACAGGGGTGGGTGTGAAAGATAAGAGGGAGGCAAGCCTGAGGCAGCCTTCAGCAGCACGGAACAGGAAGGAGTAGCTGGGGAAGGCACTGGGAGTGCGGAATGGGGAGGGAGAGGCATTGCAGAGTCTGAAGAATCCAGCAGGGAAGGTGCTCAGAGGCAGGGCTCACGTGAGTGAGTCCTGGAGGCCCTGTGAGAACGGACTGAGGAGGAGGAGGTGGGCGGATTTAGATCGTGGGCAGTTAAAAAGGAGGCTGAGGGACAGGCCCCTGGACCGTGCCACCAGGCCACTCTGCAGGATCCAGCTGGGACTCTGGGCTCTCTTGCTATAGTGAGATGCTCCCAGAAACTGGGTTTTGCTTAACTGGTCCCACAGATCTAGCCTTGGTCCCCTGAGCAGGCCCCTTGCGTTTATATAGCCTTTTGGGAAAGTCAGCTTGCTGCTTCTGGGCCATGTCCTTGTCACTACCAGACCTCTGTGATCAGCCTGCTCTGTTTGCTTAGCTCTGTAAGAAGAAGCACGGGCCCTTAGTGCCCACAGCAGGAAGACCAGGTACCACCCACTGGAGCATACCGTGCGTATACCACAAGTTGCTTGCTTGCCGAGTACCTTCTGGTGCATGTCAGTGCAGGCACGGGCTCTGGTAGCCAGCACCGTGTTCTAATTTTGGAACAGTCTCTTTACCAAAAAGGCTGAGCAACTCGAACTCATTAGCAGCCATGCCCACCCGACCCAGACTCCTCCACACCACTCACCTGTGTCCTGTCTTTCCTGATTGGCCTGTTCTCGTCATTACACACCGGTAGAATCACATAGCATGTGACGGTCTGTGTCTGGCGTGAGCTTCATTCCTGTCCATGACTTCATTTTGTGGATGGACCAGGTGTCTGCCTGTCTTCAGTTGGCAGACGCTATGACTCATGCTCTCCTGACTTGTACAGGTTTCCCTGCGTACATACTCTGTTTCCCTTCATTGAGAAAGCATGGAGGCATAGAATGGGTCTCGTGATGGCTTGGCGTGTGATCGTCTGTGGAACCGCCAGCCTGTTTTCCAGAGAGACACATTTTCATGTTCCACCAGCTGTGTGGGGAGAGGGGCGTGCCCTCCTAGGTCTTCAGGTTTGTTCTTTTTTCCCAGCATCCTTGTGGGTATGAAGTGCTTGGCTCATGGTGGTTTGGTCTGTCTTTCACTGACAAATGATGGTGAACATCTTGTAGCCCTGGCTATGTCTCTGAAGAAGTCTCTCCGGGGTCCCTACCCATTTTAAAATGTGTATTCGTAGTGTTTTATTACTGAACTGTAAGAGCTAAAACATTCTGTGGTATTAAAATCATATCACATATATGATTTATAAATATTTCTCTTATATCCTACTCTGGCTTATGTGCCTACTTTTTCAGGGTTGTGTATTGTGATGCCCAAGCTTCAACTTTAGGGGATGGGAGTGGCTTAGTTGGTAGAGTGCTGGCCTACCATGCCCTGGAGGTTTGATCCTCAGTACCACACAAGCTAGGCATGGGGCACACACCTATAAACCCAGCATTAGGAGGCGGAGGCAAGAGGATTATGAATTCAAGGTCATCCCCAGCTATGTTAGGATTGTAAGGCCGGTCTGGGAGACTTAAGACCCTGTCAGCTTTGATGGAGTGTGTTTGCGTTTTCTTTTATTGCTTTTGCTTTTGGTGTCTCATCTAAGAGAACTTTGTCTGACCCAGGGTTACAAATACCTCCAAGGGGACATGAGTTGGGTGGGTGTCAGCCCTGGGGGAGCTTTTGTAGGCGGTGGCCGTGGTGGCTTAGTCCTGGACTGAGGTCAGCATGGTCAGCGTGTCAGTGGGCTGACGCTGGGAGGCAAGGCGAGCAGGTGCAACAGTTGGTTTTACTGTCCTGGGTGCCAAAGAGAGGCACCCCTGTCGGCTGCCCAGGGCAAAGATGAGGTGAGGAGGTATTTTAAGAGCAGTGATCTGGCAGCCTGGTTCGGAAGAAAAATGCTCGAGCCAGGAATGAGGTAATGAGAGCCTAGATTAAAACAGTGGGGGAGGACAGTCGGGTCGGGCCAAGAGGCCCATTGGAGAGAGAGCAGTCAGCCCTGGGCAGAGAAGGAGCGAAGAGGGAGCTGGAGCCATGGCTAGGCCTCCCTATGGTCTTGATCTCTCTCCCTCCACTCCCTGATCTTGAAGTTGAAAATCAAGGCCTCTGGGATGACAGCCTACTCCACACCCACGCTGGCTCCCCTGCAAGGCTCTCTGCCTGGGAAAGCGGATATCCTGTACCCTGGGTAGCTTTTGGTGAGACCCCAGGCCAGCTGTTTCCTCCATCCAAGGATGAGAGATGGACTTCTTAGGATGTGATATACTTTTATACCCTGCCCCCATCATTTTTTTAGACTGCCCTTGGGCTTTTTCTCTCTTCCTTTCTCCCCTTCTCCGCTTTGAGACAGGATCTCTCTATGTAGTCCTAGAACTTGTTAAGTGGACTAGTCTGGCCTTGAACTCATAGAGATCCTCTTGCCTCAGCCTCCTAAGTATTGGAATTAAAGGCATACACACACCATCTTGCCTGGCCTATTCAACACTGGATCCACCTGCCTTAATCTCTTGAGTACTGGGATTTCAGGGGCAGTGCCCACTCTTTGCACGTAAAGATTACCACTGATGTAAAGGATTGGGGAGCTCCTGCATGGAGAAAAGCTGGTGTCCACTGCCCCAGAGCAAACAAAGCATTAACAGTCCCAGGAAATTGACCGTGAATCTGCCCTGTGTACAGTGGCCCTGTAGCTTCTCCTGTGTAGACCGTGGTCTCCTTCCCCCCTGCTACTCTCTGAGCCATTCAGAGCATGTCAAAACCTCAGCATGATTAGATTCCTGTCCCAGGACCAGAATGCTGCTGGCATCAGCAGCAAGCTGTCTTTCCTGGAGGATAGACACCATCTGAAGGAAGGATCCAAGAGGCTAAGAATATCCCTGTCACTGGGCAGTGCCATGCTCCAGCAATTACCTCATGTCTCCACTTGGTGTTACAGACACAACTATGTGCTTGGGGCCAATGGGATCTTAATAGTGAGGGCAGCTGGGCAGGTGGCCTGGGCAGGGACAGATGGTCTGGGGCTAAGGGCTACAGCTGTATATCCTGGGCTGCGACCTGTCTCAAAGTCCTGTGCTGCTGGACTTTGGAGTTGAGCCCAAGGGATCCCAACCTACTTAGTATGTGACATTGGGCGAATTATTTAAGCCCCATCTTTCTGTGTCTAACTGGGTCACACAGGTCCCATGCATGTTTAGTCCCAGCTCGTGCTCACCATGCATCTGTGACTCTGAGGAGCAGGTTGGCCACCTTTGCTGTAGGCTCTTCTTAATTGATGTTGGTTTGCAGAAGACCGCATGAGTCACAGCTGGTTCCAGTTTCCTTCTAGGCCACAACATGTCCCTTGTACAGCCCAGGGACATGTGCCATTGGCTTTAAGACTGAACCCTGAGAGTTCAGCACCTGCTTTCAGCTTGGGATACATGACTGTCCAGGCATTTCCTGCGGGCCTGGACAGGGGTGACTGTCCCAGAAGCCTCTGGAAGTTTGGCAAATCTGTCTGTTGTAGGGGGATCCTGGTCTCTGAGAGATGCCTCCTGCCTAAGCAGGGGAGTGACCCCAACACTCCCCATGCTCTGTTCCTCTGTTGAGGGACTGCAGCTTGAGGTGTGAGGGTCTTGCTGCATCACCCATGCAACAAGACCCAGATTTCATTCCCATCACCTGCTTCTATTACTCTGGGTATTCTGAACCCAACAGTTTGGCTTCACCCAGTTTTTAAAAAGTGACTTATTTTATTTTATGTGCATTGAGTGATGTTCTTGCTTACATGTATGGCTGTGTGAGAGTATCACATTCCCTAGAATTGCAGTTAACATAAGCTGCAATGTGGGTGCTGGGCATTGAACCTAGAAGAGCAACCAGTGTTCTTAACTGCTGAGCCGTCGCTCCAGGCCCTGGCCTTACCTGACTTTAAGATGACAACAGAAAGCCTTACTACCACAGAATATCCTATGGAAGTTGTCTCCTATTCATTTGGTGCTGTAGGATTATGAGGGACATTGCCACTTGTCTGAGAGGTGAAATCTCAGGTTCCTGACCATGTCATACAGACTGACTTCAGCCACCTGAAGCCTCAGACTTGTCCAACCACATGAGAAACATTAGCCAATAGTAACCTCCATATGGCCGTATATTATCATACCTACCCATCAGGGGTCCTTTGGATTCTGTATGTGTGTGGTGTCTTCTCATAATTTGGTTTTCCAGTAATGCTGTGTGTTTGTTTTGAGACAAAGTCTTGTAGCTGAGGCTTATCTTGAACTCCTAATCCATCTGCCCCCACCATTCAAGTGCTGCCACACCTGGGTATGCTTCCCCCTTTGTTTTTGGGCATCTGAGCTGCAGCACTGGGATTGGCAGAAAGAGATAGCCATTTCAGGAAGGAGTAATCTGGTATCCCCAAGAGGACAGGAAGCTGGCATACTGCAGAGTCATGGCCAACGAAAGTGGTTGTGCCTAGCTTGTGGGATGTCTCCTCTGCATAGTGTATTAGGGGGCTTGCAGCTGTAAGCACCAATCAGCTGTTTGCCTGGGGGCACCAGCTGCAGCCTGCACACTTGGACTGCCTGTGGTTTAAGTTAGTGCCACAGGTTCAGCTGCCAGGGAAGCTGGGTTTGTTTGCACCTATTTTACAGCAAAAACAGTTACATTATATCTGTGTTATCTAATGCCATGGGAAGACCAGGGATGTGTGGGACAATAGTGGTCGTTTCTGTTTCTCTAATGGAAGAGTCTCTTGAGAGAAGGCCCCAGGGCAGCTGCCTTATACTTTGTATCCTGCCTCTGCCTTCACTTCCCCCCACATCCGTAGCACCCAGTATGGAAACCTACTGGGCCAGGCTAAAGACCCCTGAGGTCCTGGCCTCCCTGGGTACCGCCTTTATTGCTCTCTGTGATTAAGCCATTCTGAAGGCCTGGCCAGAGCCATGGTATGACCCATGGAAGGTCAGAACACCCATGTCCTAGTGTGAGGTAGATTGTCCTCTCTCTCTGGGACCAGGGAAGAGTGAAAGGTGGTAGGGTGGACAGGCTTGGGTCAGGGGATCCCACCTCCTTCTGTGGTTCCCATTTCCTAATGTGCCCTAATCCTTTGGGTCACACAGCTGACCTCTATATATGTCCCTGTTCTTGGGTCAACACTGACTGCCCCTTTGTATTCTTACAGCCTGAAGATGGTGCTCATGTGGACAAGTGGTGACACCTTCAAGACAGCCTACTTCTTGCTCAACGGCGCACCTCTGCAGTTCTCAGTCTGTGGTCTACTACAGGTCATGGTGGACCTGGCTATCCTGGGGCAGGCCTATGCCTTTGCTCACCATCCCCAGAAGCCCGCCCCCCATGCAGTACACCCTGCCAGTGCCAAGGCTCTCTGAGGCATCTGAGGAAGACAAGGACATGTGACCAATCAGCCATGGGTGCTGAGTGCCAACCTATGCTTCCGCATTAGGGAGGCTGGCCCTGTGCACTCCACAGATGAACAGGCCAGGTGTGGGCAGAGATATGAAGTTGAGTGCTTGTCCCCATAGCCTTCAGGTGGGGGACTCAGGGACAGTGGAGCTAGGGCTGGCTCTGGGGTGTTTTCAAGGTGATGGAAAAGGCAGGTGTCTTTCCCTACCTCCTTCAGACAAACACTGGCCTGACCCTGAAAGAGGTTCATGCAGCCGAACAAGATGGCAGGCACAGCAACCCGCTGAGTCCCTTCCTCTCAGCCAGTTTCCCTCAGCGAGCCTCATCTCCTCGCAGGGCTTGTGGCGTGCTAGACAGTGTGCGGTCATAGCTGCTGGTGGCTTGTCTGTCCTCAAGCCCTGTTCTGCCCTTGTGTGCCACGGGTGCGTCTGCTGCACCCTGTGGAGATGGAAGTCACTGGCCTGATACTGGTCACTGTATTTTGCCCCTCTCTTTGCTCACCATGAGATCATGTATGCTTGGCAGCCCCGTGCTGACCTGGCTGGCTTCTGGGTCCAGAATGTTCTAGATGCTTCTGCATAACAGTTTCTTCTCTTCTGCTGGGCAGAAGGTCTTTTTGTGCACACAGTGATGCCATCCATCCACAGTCAGCACATTAGCTTTGATGGTTGTGGTGGCTCACCAGATGGCGGGAGAGGCCACACTGTGCATCTTCAAGCTTCCCTCAGATAGTCTAAGTGTGTGAGCAAGATTCTTGCTTACTCCCTGGCTTGTAAGATGTTTATTTTTAAAAAAAAAAATGAAGGGGGCCAGGCGGTGGTGGCTCATGCCTTTAATCCCAGCACTTGGGAGGCAGAGGCAGGAGGATCTCTGTGAGTTCGAGGCCAGCCTGGTCTACAAGAGCTAGTTCCAGGACAGGCTCCAAAGCTACAGAGAAACCCTGCCTCGAAAAAACAAAAAACAAAAACAAAAAAAAATGAAGGGGGATGTCTGTAGTGGTAATTGCCTCCAAAGTAAATGCCATCGATTGCAGGCCCAGCTGCTGAATGAACATACTCTGTGTGGTGTCTCTTAAGTCAATAAATCGTATGTGGGTCTGGTAGGGAGGATGGAATGGCAGCAGACGCACAAGGCAGGAGGGGTGGGAGATGTAGGGTAGTGGGTGGTGGTACCACCAATTTGTGTAGAAGGGTGACAGGCACTAATTTGGGGGGTGGGTGCTGGCACAGGGTTGCACTGGGTTGAAGGACTCGTGGCCCTTAGTCCATGCATGACTGGGTGGATGAGGGCATCAGTCTGGCATTTAAGGATGTGGACCTGTGTGATAAAATGGACTCACATTGCCCTCCATGAAACTAGCAGAGGGCTCCAGGTAACCCAGAGATGTACAGTCATGGCTGGGATTATGCTTTTCCAAGCTGTGGAAGTAGAGGTTTGGGGGCCCACTCTGGACCAACAGTGAGGAAAGAGAAGCTCAGGAGTGAGGCACTGCCTGGGCTTGCTTCTGTTCTCTCGCCTGGTGGGGTGCCGGTAGACTTTGGGGTCATCGTCTGCATGGCGGAGGCTACACCTCACCACAATTCTGAGCACACAAGCCCAACTGGCTCTTGGGGTATGAGAAAGACCTGCTTTCTGCAGCCCCATCATTGCTGTGGTTGTGGTCACTGTAAGGATCACAGGCACCGAGGATGCAGCCAGTGCACGGTGGTGTCTTGCCGAGCGTTTCCATATGGACTTCATCTACGTCCCAAGAGCGCTGGTTGGAATCTGGGGAATACGTGTTCTCTGAAACCAAACAGGAAGCTGAGGCCACAGCATGCTCAGCCCTCTATCCTTCTGGGAAGTTTTTCAGGAGGTGGAGGAGTCTTCCTGGGTCTCTCTAAGCAGAGAAGCCCAGAGCAGGTGGTTTGCTAGCTCAAAGGAATGTGTCCTTCCCTGCCCACCATTCTCGACAGAGCAGGCTATCACCCCATACCATATGGTAATTCAAGGTGGCTTCTGACGCCCCTGGTTGAGATTCCTGTTGGCTACTGGCCAGAACGACTGTGGATCCCATGCTCATTCCTCATGGCTTCCCTGACTTCCAGGGGACCGCAACCTGAAGTTTCCTTTTGGGGTCTTCATGGAGGAAGTCAATGTCTCTGTGTAGCAGAAGTCCATACTGTCCCTGGAGAAGAGATCCATCTTGAATGCCAGCCTGGTGCAGGAGGTTCCCTTCTGACTAGATCTCTGTCTACTGGTACCCAAATCCCTGTTGGGACCTAAGCAAGCCCAAAGCCATTGCTACAGGAAGGGCAGTTCACCTTGGAAGCCCCAGACCCGCCTCCAGTGTGTGTTCAAGGTCCACCCACATTGCTACAGGTGCTAGGGAGGCAGGCCTGAGCCCAAGGTCCACCGGGTAGCTTCTAGCTCTACCCCCTCTTGGAGGAAGCTCTGGCCTTTCCACTCCCTGCATTTCCACAGTTGCTTCAAAGGTGTCTTAAAAAACTCTGTTAGCTTTGGCCATGGCAGATGTGGGCCCATTAGCAAGAAGAGATTCTGTTCTGTAGAGGGCTGCAACCACGGACTCGGCAAACCCCATGCTAGGCTCCAGGTTTCAGCCAGGCTTGGCCAGCCCCATCCTGAGCAGCTCTTTTCCCTCCATCTGAAAGCTGAGCATCCTTTTTGTCTCGAGATTGTCCAAAGATTCCAGAGAAGCAGGAGAGGGTTGCCTTGTGTGGGTCACGGGCCTCCATCTCTTCCTTGGCTGTGGAGGGTTGCTACTGGCAAGACCAAGTTACCAGTTTGCTTCCCAGGCCTCTTATCTCTCATACCCAGTGCCTTGACAGGTGAAGTCCATCTGTGTGCATGTCTGCTACCCCCTGCCACCCCTCCCCCACGCCATAGGCAACCAACCCCCCTTTTAGCTCTAGGAACCCCAGGCTCAGTGTGGATCCCGCAGAACATAAATGATACCCGACTGAGAGGAACTCAGCTTTCTGCTGTGAGGAAGGGCGAGCAACTTTTTATTTGGTTGCAGTAGATTCTTGCCAAGTACAAGGGCCCCAAACGGGCCTGTACTGAGCTCATGTAGGGGCCTTGCTGGAAGCTACTTACTATGCAGTAGGCAGTGATGACGGCCTGAAGACAGGATCTTCCCTCCTGATGGAGGAGGTCTGTCTCAGGTGTGGAGCGTGTGTGGTGCGGGTGGGGAATGTTGGTGAACGTCTGATCCTCCTGCCTCCGCTTCCCAAGTGTGATTACAGGCAAGTGTGGGCTTGTTGGAAAGAGCAAAGCAAGTTCCATTTTCCTCACCTCTACGGAGCAGAGAAAGGCCATGCTTCCCTTGGTCTATCAGTGTCCCAGTAAGAGCCTCCTAGGGGTGTCCTCACCATCTCCTCGAACTGCCCCTGTACCCCACTAGACCTGTCACCCGGGTTTTTGCTCTCACTTGAGGGAAACATTCCAAACATGCCCTGGAGACAGATAGCCTTCCCACAGGCTAGCTGGGACGGCAGGGAAAGGGTTAAAAGGCCATGCTGCAAACCGTGAGCAACCTGATCACCTGATTGAGATGTTGAGGAACAGCGCTGAGATTTCTATCTCTGCAAAAGAGCAGTTAGGCAGAACTGGGGGCTAAGTACCTCGTCAAACCTCTGCCCCATCATTTGGCAGGTGATGGGGACATGGGCCGTGTGGGGTGTCCTTTACATGGGATAGTGCCCACTGAGGGTCACAAGGTAGATGTCACCCTCTGTTGGGAGGGGGGCTGCCCTAGATTAGGAGCGGGCAGGGAGGGGGCAAAAGTTAGAGTGTCTGGCATTTGCTTCAGGCTTGGATTTTCTGGGACTCAATTATTTTTAATTAGCCATAGAAAATTTAAAACTGGAGGTTAAATAAAAAGCAGAGAAAGACCAGGCTGCTATATCCTCCAGGCTACGCGAAGCTCGGGGTTGCTTGGGGTGCCAGGCCGGCTGCAACAACATGCCAGACCAAGTTTGAGACTCCTGGGTCAGCAGACCTTTGGTGTCTTCCGAGGCTTTGGACCCCCCTCCCTCCCAAGCTCTTAAGCAGAGCACTCTGTTCAGGGTCCCCTCCGGCTTGGTGAGCTCCCTGCTGTGCCTGCGCTCTCGGGGTCCTGTGAATTGTCCTCGGTGGCGCTGGCCGAACGCGTGCTGTCGTCGCGTGTGCTGTCCTCACGCAGGACTGGCTCAGGGCTGGCCGCGCGCTGTTGCTGCTCCTTAAGCTCCGAGTAGGAGCGCGAGAAGGTGTGGAAGATGGAGGTGACCGGGAAGGCCATGAGCAGAATGCCGCTGAGGATGCTGCTCAGCGCCACCACCTGGCCGGGAAGGCTGCGCGGTACCATGTCTCCATAGCCCACGGTGGTCATGGAGATGACGGCCCACCAGTAGCTGGCGGGGACGCTGGAGAAGTCGCGGCGAGCGCCCAGCTCGCGCTCGGCCAGGTGCACGAGCGGCGCGAAGAGCGCCATGGCCACGCAGAGGAAGAGCAGCAGCAGTCCGAACTCGCGCGCGCAGCGGCGCACGGTGAGGCCCAGCGAGCGCAGTCCCAGCGAGTGGCGCGCCAGGCGCATCACGTAGAGTACGCGCAGCGCCCGCAGCAGCCGCAGCACCAGCCCCGCGCGCTCCAGCATCTTGCTGCCCGTGGGCCCTGCAGCCAGCCCCGCGAGCAGCGACACGTAGAAGGGCAGGATGGCCAGGATGTCGATGATGGCAAGCGGAGTCCGCAGGAAGGCGCACTTGCTTTCGGCCTGCAGAGAGCGCAGCAGGAACTCGAAGGAGAACCAGGCCACGCACACCGTCTCCAACACAAACAGGTTGCGGCACTTCGAGGAGCACTCGCCCTGTGGAGGAGAGGGACACCCGGTTGGCGGACAGGAGGTGGCTACAAGGAAGTCAGTCAGGGACGCGGGATGTCACACAGACCCCGTGCCAGCGACATGTGGGAGTGGGAAATACAGAATTTGACTGACCCCCCCCCCCCGGCTCTTTTGAAGATTTAATTGACATCATTTCCGTACGTGGGGAATGAGCAGGGTGAGTCCGGGAAACTGGAAAGGTAGTTAAAACCTGGAACCGCTGACCTCTGAGCACTTCTGATTTGATCGGTGAGATGTCTACAAAAAGAGCTTTGGCATGAATAACCTAACGTTCCACTTTTGAACAACTGGGCAAAGGAGAGGAAAAGGAATCCCAGTGTACCGAAAGAGGTGATAGAAATTAGAACGGGAGCACCAAAACAGAGGGCAGCGCTGAGAAGTCGATTCTTGAAAAGATCGAAATCGACACATTTCATACAACTAGAATAGGAAATGCAGGGTGGGACACCGCTACCGCCACCAAGGAGGAAAGGGACAGAGGATACACTGTGAAGAATGTGTCTGCGAGGTGGGTGATTTAGATGCAATGGGCGAATTCTAAAATGGCGAAGCAAAAAAGGAGTGTGGGAAGAAAAGAGGATCTGGACACACCTAGAACAAGCCTGGAGACAGACAGAGGCTGCTAGATTAATCTAGCAGTCTGCCCACACGGAAATCAGGGGTCCCGGCGCCTGTACACAGCGTTCTCCAGCGTTCCAAGTGTTAAACACCAAGTCTTTACCATCCATGACAAGAGTGGAGGAAACACTGCCGAGTTCATTCTGTTGACCTTGGCACAAAACCCAGACACTGTGATCTTAAGAAAACTACAGAAACATAACTGTAAACAAGACCAGGCATGATGGTGCCCAGCTCTAACCTCAACACTTGGGAAGAAGAAGCAGGAGGATCAGGAGTTCAAGGCCATCCTCAACTATATATCGATCTTGAGGCCAGAGTAGGCTACATGAGACCATCTCAGAAACAAAAATGAGAAGAACAATGAAAGCTTGACGTGATAACAAACAGAACCCCGCAGCGGATAGAGGACTTAGAAAGCATGATGGGAGGAGGGCCTTTGAGGTGGCTCAGCAGGCAAATGCTTGGTTTGCCACCAAGATTGATGACATGAATTTAATTCCTAAGACCCATATGGTAGAAGGAGAGAACCAGTTTCTGCAAGTGAACCTTCACCTGTGGGTCATGGCACACACATGCCAACCCCTCCCCCCCATAAATAGATACATGTAATAAGAAAAAAAATACGATGGAGAAAGATTTTTGCTAAGGAAACAAGGTTGACTTACTACCTGAAACTGATTAATATAATTTGTAATAATAGCATCATTAAAAAGCAAGAGTAGAGCCAGGTGATAGTGGCACACACCTCTAATCCCAGCACTCGGGAGGCAGAGGCAGGCAGATCTCTGTTCGAAGTCAGCCAGGGCAACACAGAGAAACCGTATCTCACCCCCTCACCCCTTCCAAGTAAGACCAGATAATCAGGTCTGCCCTTAGTACTCCGAGCAAAGGAGTTCTGAAGATTCAAGCTAGGACAGTCAGACATAAATGAGTTAAAAATAAAAATAAATAAATCCAGTTTGGAAAGGAAGAAATGACATGACTTTGTGTATAGAAAAGCCCATAGAATCCACTAAAGTAAATGAACACAGTAAGGCTGAAACATTAATTCAGTAACATTGAAGGATATGAGATAAATATACAAAAGTCAACTTTATCTATACAAACTTTCAACAAATAACCAGAAAATGAAAAATTTTAAATCTTATTCACAATACCATGAAAGAAGATATACACGTAGCACACACACACTTACATACAGACTCTCTCTCTCTCTCTCTCTCTCTCTCTCTCTCTCTCTCTCTCTCTCTCTCTCTCTCTCTCTCACACACACACACACACACACACACACACATTTGGTGCCATGAGTTCTGAAGGACAGTCCACACAGTAAGAAAGAGTTTGCTGGTAACAGGTCAGTGAGAACATGGAGGAACTGGAACACTGCCGATGGAGTACAGACTAGTCCAGTCACTCTGGAGAACATTCCGGCAGTTCCTCTGATGAGCAGTTACCATCAGACTCCACAGTTCCATGTGTGGGTCTCCTCTGGAGAAAGCATATCTCCAGAGAACTCATACAGGACTTTACACCAGGAGGCAAAATAGCCCAAATGTGATTCTCTGGGCTGTGGAGTAATCCTTTTGTACACCGTGAAGATTTGTCGCTGTGGTTGGTTTAATAAAGACACTGATTGACCAATAGCTGAACAGGATAAAGTTAGGCAGGAGCCAAACTGAGAGTGATGGGAAGAAGAAAGGCAGAGTGGGACAGACGCCAGGAGATGAAGAGAAGGCAGGACATGTAGAAAATGAGGTAACAAGCCATGGCCACATGGCAAAGCATAGATAGAAATATGGGTCAATTTAAATATGAGTTAGCTAGTAACAAGCCTGAACTATGGGCCGAGCATTTACAATTAAGTCTCTGCATCAGTTACTTGGGAGTGGCTTGTGGGACAGAAACTTCTGCCTACATCTATGAATGAAGATAAAAGAAAACGTCTGTTCGTATGATGAACTATTCTGAATCATCAACGGACACCAGTGTAAGTGGACCCTGGAAATGTGATGCGAGAGAAGCCAGGAACAAAAGACATAATCGATGGTTCATTCGTATTAAAAGTTCAAGTTAAGGAAGTCTATAGGAAAGTGGACTAGTGGCCGCCAGGGGGTGGGGTTGAGGAGGCATGGTTAGGGGGACAAGGGGTTTGGGAGATACGGGGTTTGGGGGACACAGGGCTTCATTTATGGTCATGGAACTACTTCTGAAAACCATGGACTAGAAGATGCTTCAAATGTGTTAAATATACAGTATGTGAATTGTACCTCAATATTTTTACTAGAAATAATCTCTAGGCAAACCTCAGTGTATGTGGCTAGCTGGGCTACAGAAAATAAGCAAATGGGTACAGGCAGAGGTTGGGTTGACATCTCACTGTTAGATACAACCTGGGCCTTAGAACTGCATTCATCAAACAGCCTAGAAGATGGTTATCTTGCTGGGAAATGGGGAAGACCTAGCGGGCCACACAGCCTCAAGGCTGCCATATTTTACCCGATCGTTTCTCACCCTACCACAGCCACCTTCAGCCCACAGGCCATCCCGGCTCAGAGTATTAGATTCTGTGCAGTGGAATCTGTCACCAGGTCACCTCCGCTATGGGGGAAATATCCACGGTGATGCTTGCCCCACGTAGCCTCTTGGTTTCAATCCCTACAAGCAGCCTCTGGGTCCGTGTGAGCATCTGGTGTCTGAGGTCCAGTGGACAGAGTGGTAAGGCCTGCAGCCTTCTGTCTCGAGTGAAACCTGCACTCAGAAGGGTCTGAGGCTTCAGTGGTCACCAGCAATGACTCGTAGGTGTACAGACAGCAATGACACCTGTGCACAGTGGGCCATGTGTGGGTGGGACACCCAGAGATGTGCAGGCCATCTTGTGTATGCAGGGTGGGGCTCTGAACGATCACTAGTCTGAAAGGAATGCAGAGAGCCAGCATCCAAATTTCTCTGCTCAATTCTGCAAATCCCAGCTAGTCGCATGTAACTGGCCATCTGTGTCTAAGGGTACTGCGTGCAGAGTCCTTTGCCTTGTCCACTCCTGCAGTCATGGGCTGCTGGGACCCTCATCTTGACCTCCAGATTAACCTGCATTGGCCTGCATCCTGCTGTGTGACTGGAGAGGCCATCCCTCGGCTCTCATTCCTGCTAATGTGGAGAGCAGTGGAGGCTGCACTCAGGCTGGGGAAAGCACAGTCTTAGCCACTGCTGCCTGCTGCTAAAGTCCCTACTTCCAGACATATAGGACAAGAGAGAGTCTAGCCTCAGCCTTGGTGAAGGAAACTCCGATACCTATTTCAGAAAGGACAGTGGATGTTTACAGAGGTCTCCTGTCCATCTTTGTCTCAGTGTCCCCATCCCTGTGTTGCTTGGGTAGCTGTGACCAGGTCCCACACATGGAATCTGAATTGGGCAGTTTGGCCTCACAGACATTACCCTAAGGGCATGGCTGCTGTCACAGAGTGGGAACAAAGAAACCCTGTGACCCCTGGTGGGTTGAGAATCACAAAACAGGGAGTACCAGGGCCCAGAACATACCCACTATTGGCCTGTATGGGAGGGTATGGGAGAAAGACCCAGATGCAGCCACCCAGGGACCCAGCGCAACCTCCCTGGCTAGAAATTACCGGGTAGAGCCAAGGATGGTGGTATCTTCAAGCCCGAGGTGAGTGTAAGGGAGCAGTTTCTGGAACTTTCAACCCAGAAGGCAGAGCCTGATTCATCATGATATGACGTATCCACCCTACTTGGCCAAAAGCAGGTCAGGAATAGGATGCACTCATCCTCGATTGCCCCTGGAGAGCTTCCCCGTGAAACTTTATTTGACATCTGCAAGTACTTTTCCTCATTGGAGCTCTGATTGTTCTCCAAGCTGTAATGTCCCTGTGCAGTGTTAAGATGGGAAGGCCTGAGGGTTGGAAGGAGTCCCCACCACAGTCAAGAGTCCCTGGAGCAGCACACACGCAGTGTCCAGGCGGAGGCAGCACGGGTAGCTCTGTGACCAGCACTTGCCACACTCCAGACTACCCAGGAGCTGCAGCCGTGTCCAGCTTCCATGAAGCAAATATAGCAATACAGGAAGTCCCAGATTCTAGATTCCTCTTTTTCTGGACCAACAGTGGCCACTAGGCTACAGTCCTACCCTTGATCTATCTCTAGAACCCTCTTCTTCCCTTCAAGGCTAGCTCCTTTCCGGGGAGACCAGGACAGAGCTCTGCACAAAGAAGCCAGGTCCTAGGCTGAGAAGGCCAGAAGTTTCTCGCTGAAGATGAATCTGAAAGTGACGGAAAGCTGTTTGCTCTGGTAGGAATAGATGGCCACATCTGGAAGGGTGAGCATAGATGTGTCTAATTCTAGGGCCTATTCATTTGTACACCAGGAAGAGACTCTCAGGGGACCAGGAAAGGGGACTTTGAAGAGCTGTGAGGATCCTGAGGGACTAGAGAGGCCTTGGAGCATGTGGTAATGTTGGGGAACCAGAATGTGGGTCCTGGGGGACAGGAGATAATCGGGGGGATCAGGAAAAGGATCATGGGAAACAGGAGGGAGTCTGGGGGGGCAAGGGGCTCTGAAAGACTAGGAATAGGGTGCTGGGGAACAGAAGGGTGTTCTTGGGGGACTAGGAGGAGTTTCTTTTCCACAAAGAGGAGCAGGAAGAAGCAATGGTCAGACTCGGGGGCTTGTGTGCAGGAGACAGGCTTGGGGTGAAAAGAGATGAGACTTTGGTGGCCATCTGGATGCAGCTCCAGCCAAACAGGTCACACCTGGTCCTCACTCAGAGACTCAGCTGGGGGTGGGGCTTCCCCCAGTTGCAGCTTGGTACAGTAGAACTCTCACAACACCTGCCTCTCCTGGGCAAACCAGGGGCTAGCCAGTGCGATCAATGTGTGGGCCATATAGCAATGACTATTTCCTCTTCTTTCCTCTGCCTGGCTTGTCTGCTCGGACTCTGGAAGCACTAACTGTGTTTGACTATTTGGTCCCATGATAAACTCCCTCTCCCAGAAAATACACTGTGGGCCTTTTTCTTTTTTTCTTTTTTATTAACTGATTGGCCTAGTATCTGAGGCTTCTTATTAACTCTTTTTTTTCTTTTTATCATTATTTATTTATTAAAGATTTCTGTCTCTTCCCCGCCACTGCCTCCCATATCCCTCCTCCTCCCCCAATCAACTCCCCCTCTCTCATCAGCCCTAAGAGCAAACAAGGTTCCATGCCCTGTGGGGAGTCCAAGGACCTCCCACCTCCTTCCAGGTCTAGTAAGGTGAACATCCTAACAGCCTAGGCTCCCACAAAGCCAGTATGTGCAATAGGATTAAAACCCAGTGTGTGGGCCTTTTTCTACGACAGTTTCTTAGTTACTTATGGCTTAGGAAACCAAGGTCAGCTGCCTCCCAGGGAAGCGGCTCAGTGGCAAGTCAGAGACTGGACACCCATGAGAACACGGGAGGCCAATGTCTACTCAGGCCCCATTTCCCTCTGTAGGTAAGAAACTTGGAGCTGAATTCGGGTTTGGTGCAGTTTGCTAAGAATCATCCACAACTACCAAAAACAGAAACAACCCCCTCCCCAAACCTCAACCACTTACAAAACCAAACCTGCTGGGAATGTCCCGGGTTCACACACTAGGGGTTCTCTAGGGTTGCTGGATGTGAGATGTAGCGTCACAGGACAGACACATTCCTTGTGCATTAGACATTTCTGAGCTGTTGTTCCTTTAGTTTACCCATTCTCTATTACACATGGGTCAGCTGGGCCTGAGGCTAAGGTTTTAGAGTCTGGGTCGTCCAGCTGAGGTCTAGAATGCCAGACAAAATATACAACGGCGAAAACTCTGCTCAGGTAAATTTCAAACATGGTCAAACACTGTCCACTTTGATTTGGACATTTCCTTTGAGGACGAGACCCTTAAGGAACATTAGAAAGGGGTCCAGAGTCTTCTGCATAAGGAGAACCCCACACGTCAGAGTGCAATTCTGTGAACTGAAATGGTACACCAAGGCGTCTCCCAGGAGGACGGTTCATAAGGTCCCACCCAATACAGATTTCTCAGGGCGTGCTGACCCTGCCTGCTCCAGGTAAATTGACTGATCCCTTTATATGATGGTGCATGTGTATATCCACCGCCCACATGTGAATGCGCATTTGCAAATAAAGCTGGCGAGGTCGGTAATGAGTCAGTCTCCGGGGGCATTTGCTTTTCTTTTGGGTGAGTCCCTCGGGTAGATGGCCGGATCAGATCATGTCAGGATTAGAGCACACCACTACAGCCATGCCCCTGCCTCTCCATGGAGGGCCGGGAACTCCAGTGCTCTGCAGCCTCGTGAGCACTTGTTCCCGATTGCGGTTTCCAGTCACAGTCCACTACACACCTGCTCATTCTCTCTCCCTCTCTCTGCCCTTACACAGTGTGTGAGCTCACAAATCGTTTAGTTTGTATAGCCCTGGTAGCTGGCGGAGCCCAGCCACTTCTCGGGTGTTGTCGTTTGTATGTCTTCTCTGCTGAAATCTTTTGTTCCTTTTAAGATGGGCTTTCTTACAGCTGAGTTTGCATAGGCTCGTTATATGGTCTAATTGCAAGTCTTTTGTCAGATCTGTGATTTGCAAACATTTCCCCCAGCCCAAGCGCTGCCTTTTCATTCCCTTAGCAATCTTTCACGGGCAAAGTGTTTAACTTGAATGAAATGCAATTTACCAATTTTCCTTCTGTAGAAAGGCTTTTGATACAGGATCTGAAAGCTCCAATCCAGACAAGCAAAGACTGCCTCTTGGGTTGTACTGTAGAAGTTCTATATTTTACATTTCATGTTTATAGCTATGGTCCGTTTTGAGCTTATTTAAAAATAAAATAAAATATAAGGCAAGAGGCTGGAGAGATGGTCCAGTGGTTAAATGGCTTAGGGCTCTTCCAGAGGACCAAGGTTCAGTTCCTAGTGTACATATACCAGTTCACAACCATTTGTAACTCCAATCCCAGGGGCTCTGATGCCCTCTTCTGGCCTTCCCGGGCACCACAAGCACATGACTCAGACACAGGCAAAACACCCATACGCATACAAATAAAAACCAAAAATCCAGTTGACCTTTTGTTTGCCTGTCTGCGGTCTGTGCTGACTGCAGGTCTTACCGCTCACAGTGTCACGGAGTCTAACTGCGGCTTTATAGTAAATCCTGAAGTTAAAAGGTATGACTCTTCAGTCCTTAAAAAAAACTGCTTCTCTCGGGCTGGAGATGGCTCAGCCATTAAAGGCTAAGCTCAGAACAAACAAACAAACAAAAAATGGCTCTTCTATTTTCCCACAAATATTTTATGAATCAGCTTGCTGATATTTGCAAAAAAGAAACAAAAAAAAAAAAAAACCAAAAACCTAAACAGGTTTGAATGTGGGTTTACAGACCCTAGCACTCAGCTGGGGTGAGTCCCATAGCACCTGATCTCCCAAAGTACTCTGACCACTTTGGTGATATACTTTTATCTGTCTGTCTATCTATCTATCTATCTATCTATCTATCTATCTATCTATCTATCTATCTATCTATCTACCTACCTACCTACCTACCTACCTACCTACCTACCTATCTCTTGACAGAATCTCACAAATCCCAGGCTGGTCTAGAACTCTTAGCCTTCCTGCCATTACCTATCAAGTGTCAGAATTATCGGTATGTGTATTAACCTGTCTGTTTTGTAACTTTGGGCACATAGAAAACCCACACACACCTCAACAGGCTCCTAGCTCCCTGCCAGGTCTGTTGATGTTCAGTGCAGTGCTGAATAGTACTTCAAAAAAACAGTTTCTATGTGTTCATTGCTAGGTTGTGGTTGTACAGCTGGGTTTTATCTATGGAGTCCGGGGCTTGTCCTGACCCAGTCACTTGTTCTACAGACTTTCTGTGGATTTCTCGGCTCTTGGATCACAGGCTCTCCAATTTCTTGCTTTAATGCTCAAAGGAGAGTATCTAGCAGATCATAGCCTGGGAAGGAGAGAGGGGGCGAGCACTCCATCCTTCATGTTCACCTGTCCCTGTAAAGACTGGGAATTACCCAGAAGACTGAACCGGCTAAGGCAGGCAATGGTCTACTTTTTCTCTCATAAGATGTGATGTTTTATGACTTTATTCTAACACTGCTTGGCTTTCTTTAAGTCCTGGTGCATTTTTTGTAAATGCGCCAGCACCTCAGCCGGCAGGTGCTCTGTTTCGTTCTTTCCTTCCCTCTCCTTCCTCCCCTTTCCTCCCTCCTCCTTTCCTCCCTCCTCCTTTCCTCCCTCCTCCTTTCCTCCCTCCTCCTTTCCTCCCTCCCCCTTTCCTCCCTTATCCTCTTCCTGCATGGTACTGGGGATTGAACCTTTGCACTGGACACTGAGATAGATACATTCCTAATCCTTTATTTTTGTGATAGGGTCTCAATTAAGTGACTAAGGCTAGACTTGAATTTTCCCTCCTCCTTTTACAGTACCCTAAATAGTAGGGTTACAGGAATGTGGCATTGTGACTGGTCTTATTTATTTTTTTTTTTTTTTTCCCAGGAGAGAGCACCTGCCTGGACCTCCGGCCTCTCCTTCCAGCTCTGGATTCCTGTTTCCTACACAAGATGTTTCCCCCACTGGCCATTTTGTTGAAGCACACCCTCCAGCAGTTTAAAGAACAGTTGTGTGTGTGTGAGGTGTGGGGGGGTAGATTTCTTTTAGATTTTGCCCATCTAGAAATGTCTTTCTTCTGTCTTGACACGGTGACTCATTTTGCTTGTGGAATGCAGAGTAGGAAACAATTCTCTCTCAGAATGCTGACGACGCCCACCAGGGCCCCAGCTTTTGCCTCCGCCGTTGAATTGCAGTATTCGCATTAATAAACAAAACTCAAGCGCGTGGCCCACACATACCACACCTGAGCAACTATGTGCCCAGCGTAGCAATCAGAAAAGAACGTGACGACTGTACCCATCCTGGTAGCAGAGGAAAGAAGTCCGGGCTGGCTCACAACTTGTAAACAGGGCAGGCACACTTTGGAAAACAAGTGCTCCAGAGAGCAAGGCCTATCGACCTGGGGCTCATGTTGGCGCTGGTCTCGCTCACTTTCCAGTGAAAGGAAAAGATGGGGTCAGTTCGGTGGCGGTGGAACGTCAATCAGCCATGGGGCAGGTGTGCCACTGAGCTACACTAACGTGCTGGCCCACGCAGGCTCACTTTTGTCCCTGCTTTTGTCTCGTGTGACTAAGAATGAGTGGCAGCAGCTTGCCAAGGAGCTATCTTCTAACTGTGCATCTCACTCTCTGCAAATTAAACACAGCCAGCGGACGAGGAGGCAGGAGGGAGCAAAGGAAGACAGATGTACCGTAAGTCTGTGTCTTCCTTGGTGCGTGACTAAATTCTTCCATGTACCTCTGACTCCAGCTTGCACACCGCCTGGACTTCCTCCCAGCACTTCATCAGTCCAACCATCTGCTTTAGGTAACAAGGTAGAATAGTCTGCAGGACCACCCAGCCTCCTGCAGTCAGCAGTCTTAACTTGGTGCTGTCCACGGGCGGACACGATGCAGGCTGAGACCACAGCCGAACACATTCTTGTTAATGACCATGCTGATTATACCTTCTGTCTCAGAAGAGCTGGAACAAGGCGCTTGTTAGCTCATTTCACCGACTCTAGATTTGACTTTGAACTCATTTGAGGTTTATTCTTCTTAATTATCTCTGGAACAGAGCTCTCGTAGTCAGATTTGGTGAAGCAAGCAGGAAAGTAGCAGAGGAAAATCTACTCAGGAGAAGCTCTTGTTTCAAAATATCACGGCAGTCATTTAAGCAGAAATATTGAGTGGCTCATTTCGAACAGTCCGTGCTGCACGAGGCAGGCTGTCAGTCCTCCCTCCTGACAACACTGTTAACTAGTTTGTGTTATGCTACATAAACAAATCCTTCAAGGGCCCTTGCCGCAAATATTGCTGGTTTCTTCTGAGAGATTAGGCAAGCACCTGAGGTTGGGGATTTCCAGCATCATGAACAGGCACACTAAGCCTGTCCGTGTGCTTTCTGCAGCTGGGGGCTCTGCTGTACCCCTAGGAGTGGCAAGCCTGCTGTTCCCCAGCTTTGAGCCATTCACCAAGGTTCCAGATAGATGGACAGACAGAATCAGCAGGCTACAGACAGACAGGGCGCAGAGAGTCCCAGGTCGTGGATTAGATTACCGTCTGGTTTAACAACGGCACAAAATGCACAGCCACTGTTCTTCACTGAGCTGTTAATTTTAGCAGTTTCCTGAAGGCCATGCCCCACAACTGCAGCTCTGTTTGGGGACTAGGGTGGGCTTGCTGCTCTGGGCCTGGCTCAGCCCAGTGAGCACTTTGAAGCAGGTGGGTTGGTTTGAATCAATTAACTACAATTACTAGAAATATCTCTCTCTCTCTCTCTCTCTCTCTCTCTCATTAAATTTTTTACCGACTACAAACAATGCACCAGGGACATCCTAAGCATACAAAGCCCATGGCTTCTTAGGCAGAGCTCCCAGAAATAGGTTTTCTGTTTTTATTATTTATTTATTCTTATTAAATCCAAGGCTTTCCACATGCTAGGCCAACACTCGAAGACTGAACTAGGCAGATTCCCCCAGTCCCAGAAGTGGTCTTCCTACTGGAGACTCACTCTTTCCTCCTCTGGATAGGCTCAGCTGTGAAATCCCCCTCTTCTGCATTCATTCACTGTTTGTAAAAGGCCCATTTCTAAAGACTCACACATACCAGTGTGCACAAATATTGGCGTCTCTGTCAATCCTAAAGGAAGACATTCTCCATTACTGAAGGGGAGGTGCTATCCTGTTTACTACCGAGATCTGCTACATTTTCTGGGCATTGCTAACCTTCATAGCTGGCTCCCAGGCATCGGATCCTCCTCCCTGAGACATCATTTTCCTTATGAATGTACTTGAGTTTCTTCTATATGAATATTATTAGCCTATAGTCACATACATTGTAGTTTTATTACCTTTATGGTTTCTGGCTTTCCCGTGGAGGCTAAAATGATTCCCCCACACCCACAAGACTGGGTATATTAACTTACATTTTCTTTTACTAATTACATGGGTTTTGTTTTTTTTTTCCCATAGTCTCTAACATATTTGGAATTTATTTAAATATCTTTCAGGCTAGTGGTGGTGTTACTTTAATCCCAGCACTCAGGAGGCAGAGGCAGGTCGATCTCTGAGTTCAAGGCCAGCCTGGACTACAGAACCCAGGACAGCCACGACTGTTACACAGAGAAACTGTCTTGAAACAAACAAACAAACAAACAACAACACCTTTCAGGAAGCATCTATTCAGATGACCACTCATAGAAGTGGGAAGGCTTCACCTCGTACACTAAGTTGCCACACAGATTTGCCTGTTTCTGTGTGTGATCTTCTCCAAATTGCCAGAGTGAGCGTGCTATCGTTACTCAGCATATGTTTGCTTCATTATACTTATTGCACTTTCCAATGTGTTTCTTACTGAGAACATATTTAATTTTGCATCTAGTATTTCTAAGAGCTGTTACTAAGTATGTAACTGTTTAATTTTATTTATACTATGTTCCTGTATCTGGTAAGTATAGGAACTGGGAAATATTAGGATGATGTCCCCCAAGATTCCTGCCTTCCTTCCCGTGTCAATGCTGGTGTTAGGTAAGTGTGTCCCCAGTAAGACTATGGGAAAGATTGTGCTCTGCATAGCCAGGAACCCCTTTTTCTGTCTAGAAAGTGAGACCAAACATGTGCCAGGTTCCTATGAGTGAGAGACACCACAGGGACAGAGCTGACTTCAGCTGAATCTCAGCCACAGCCACTAGTGAGCGTGTGACCACCGTTCACAAACTCCAAGTCTAGGAAGTTGTTAGACACCAAGCTCACCAGGCCTCCTGCTCATCCGTTTTCCTCATTCTTTACAGCTCATAGCTAGTTGAGCACATGCATTTCTCTAGGTCCCTAAGGACATCCTGGAAGGTTCCAAGAACACCCACTGGGCTTGTGACAGCCAGCATCGTGCGTATGTATCAATTTGGGGAGCCACGTCTCCCATCTAAGAGCACAAGATGCTACACTCACTGGCTCTTTCTATGCCTCACCCAGCCTCATGTTGGCTTCTCTTTTGGACACAGTTTTTCTTATAAGTCTGCTCCTAGGCACTTCACATTTTTAATCTAATATTGACCAGAACAGTTTTCGCACTATTTTTTTAATACTCTGATATGCAGAGAAGTGACTGATTTTTTCTGTTTATTTTTAAACAGTCATCTTGACAAATTCACTTATTTTGAATACATTTTTAGCTACTTGGATTTGCAGCAAAATCCATACAAAAGGTGACCATAGCCTGTGAGGAGGAAGCCCCTGCCCATTGTCAACAGGTGAATCTTTGGGATGCAATCACAGACAGAAGAAACAGAAACCAGAAAGGAACTGGTAAAACACTTCCTGCTCAAGGTATGTCCCAAGAACAGAAGGACCTGTCCCAAACTGGTGGAATCGGAGGCAGTAACTTTGCTAATGCATGGTCAATGCTTATGCTGGATCATGTATACATACGACCAGTCTCAAGAGTACAAAGTAACGTTTACTTTTATCTAGTCATCCATATGTAACATTTAACATGCCATGTTAAAATGAAGAACTTATTTATGGCCCATATTAGGACTAATTAAAAACAAAACTAAATGTTAGGACCTCTAAGGCTAATGGAGTTGCTTCTAGTTTTCCTTGTTCAGCCCGCTGACCAGCAGTTACAGGCACATGATGTCCACTGAGTCAGGTTCATGAATCATGCAGATCCAAGGCAAGCAAGGTCGGGAGCGTCTTACTCAGGATTTTAAGTGGGAGGGCACCAGCGGCCAGGGGCAAGTCGGCCCTCACCTGGTTTTAAAAGGCACAAGCAAATATCTGTCGTAGGTGTGCACTGAGCTCAGTCAGTCTGGGACTGTCCAGGAGGTGCCCAGTAGGAGGAGGACACTGGGCTGGTGGAGCTTCAGGCTGAGGTCGGGGTCTAAGTGACAGGAGAAGCTAGTTGGGGAGGGTGTGTCCATTGCAAGCGAGACCCAGGCAGAGGTACACATGTGGTCTATGGGAAAGCCCTGCAGCGTGCACAGGATCAAGGACCGACAACCACCTAAGGACAGCTGGCAAAGAAGAGCCAGCAATTTTCAGAGGAGCAATTAGCAGATAGATACATAAAAACACGCTTATTGCCTAGTGATCAAGAGACTTAAACAGCTAGGAGATAGTGTCTGAGACAGGTGAATATGGAGAAGGACCCCTTCACTGGTTTGGTCCAGCAACCTGAGTGGACATATGGATGAATGGACCCCAGATCATTGATCTGACCTCTGAGGAGCAGCCTGTGGAGCTGCCACATGGCCCAGTCACAGCAGCAACATGCCACACGATCAAATCCCTCAAAGTCATCTGTGGACAAGAACAATCACCCCAGAGTCAGTTACAACCGTGAAGAGCTGGGGAAGGGCAGCCACAAGGGAACACTTAACGTCGTATCCCCTGATGCTGTGCAGATAGACACAGGGGTGTGCAGAGGGGGCTCTGGCCATGGTGCTGCCAGCCCAGCTGGCTGCCAGGCTGGGGGCGGGCTACCATTCTGGCAGGAAAGGGAAGTCATGAGGAGGGTGGCTAACAGAAACCCATCAGCCTGGTTGTTCCTCTCAGTTAAATCTCTTTCTCTCTTTCTGTTACGGGAAGGCTCTGCATTTTACAACTGTCTATAAAAACAAATGCTCATCTGCAATAGTAGTAGTAGTAGTAGTAGTAGTAGTAGTAGTAGTAGTAGTAGTAGTAGTAATAATAATAATAATAATAATAATAATAATAATAATAATAATAATAATACCCACTCTGAGAGTCTGCATGTTCTCTAGGCTACAGGGAACAGAGAGACTAGTGAACGGAGACAGGTTAGGTACCAGGCCCTGAGGTTCAGCTGCTTCCTCCAAGCTCTGTATATACTAGGTTTATAACAGATGCTCCCATGGAGGTGGCAGGCTTATTTTTCAAGATGTCCAAGCCATGTTCAAGTGAGAAAACTCTGACTCCCAGGTTAAATGCTTTCTAGAGTGTGCTTCTGGGAAGGACAGGCTTTCCCTAGCAGGCAGGGAACCCAGAGGACACAGGTTCACCTGGGTCTTTGCTGTAGAGTCCCACTCCAAACCACAGCAGAGTTTTCCACAGTGCCTCACGGGGAATGGTTTTGGTTAAATGACCTAATATGGCCAGGGCTAACTTGGTGAATTTTGACAGCTTCCCCTTTATGCAACACCCCAACATTTCAGCCTTAGCTGCTGTCAAAATCTTAATTCCAACTTCTCAAATACGTTCTCCAAATTGGGTGGCTGGCGCCTGATGAATTTACACTCGGGTGCACTGAGTTCTCTTAAAAATACAACTCATCTGTCAAAATAATCCAGTCCTATTTCGGGGAATGCTGGGGGGCAATGAAATCATACACACTAGGAAAAAACTCTTCCATTTCCTCTCAGTTCCAATGAGTCCTTAGCATGGCAGCTGTGCTCACTGGCCAATGTAGAGGACAGTGGGGCAAAATACCCTCTGCATTCTGAGATAGGTAACAAAAATGGGGCGTTGGGGCAGAACCGCTTGCTGCTCTTTGTGAGTTGAGCACGCCACCAGTGGAGGCAGAGGTTGTCCTGAACTGCCATCCTCATCTAGATTTGCCGTCTCTGCAGACCAACAACTTTTGCCGTGTCTGCAGACCAACAACCTTCATCGTCTCTGCAGACCAACAACCTTCATCGTCTCTGCAGACCAACAACCTTCACCTTGTCTGCAGAACAACAACCTTCGCCGTGACTGCAGATCAACAGCCTTCACTGTGTCTGCAGACCAACAACCTTGGCCATGACTTCAGACCAACAACCTTTACTGTGTCTGCAGACCAACAACCTTCGCCGTGACTTCAGACCAAAAACCTTTGCTTGTTATCAGAACCTTTTGGAGCCAGATAGGGTGCGGCAACGTTGCCCACTATAAAGGGCTGGGGCTCCATACCACACAAAGTCCCTCTGACGTGCTACCGCTGCCCTTTGAGGTATGTTTGTATCCTTGTGGGCAGAAGGATAACGAGTCCCCTAGTTCTCACTGAATCTCATCTCTGAAGAATCTGCATTTGATGGATGGAGGATTGGAGGTCCTAGAGGAGAAATAAATGTTTAAAGTCCCACAACAGTCAGAATCGGGATTTAGAGGCTGCTGAAGAGGTGGCTTGGTGGTTAAGAGCATTTGCTGTTCTTCTAGAAGACCCCAGTTCAGTTCCTAGCATCTACACCAGGCAGGTCATAACTGTCTGCAACTCCAGCTCCAGGGGATCCAACACCTCTGGCTTCTACATGCAGTCTCTCTCTCTCTCTCTCTCTCTCTCTCTCTCTCTCTCTCTCTCTCTCTCTCTCTCGTGCACAAGCACACACACACACGTGCACACACTTGCATGCAGACATGCAGCACGCACGCACACACACACACTTGAAATTAATTTTTAAAAAAAGAAAAGGCAATTAGTGTAAGGATTTAACCAGTGTCCAGTTTGACTCTTCCGATGACAGATGAAAGACCTTGGGCAGATAACGAAGGGAGGAGTTTGCTCTTGCAGCTTCTCTCCTAGGCTCTTAGATACATCTTTAACATTTTTTTTTCAACCTAAGGCAAAAATCCAAAACACAAATCTAAATTTTCTATGCTAAATTTGTGTAGGAAGCCTAGAAAAACAAATGCCCTAACTTTATCTTTAGCCGGTGTCCAGCAAACTGACCAGGCCCCGCTATTCCCACACCTTTGAAAGGGCCCACAGGGCCTCCCATGGAAATGAGCAGCAATCTTGGCCATGGGCTCCTACCCCGACTGTGAGCAGTGGGGTTGACCATGACAGGGAAGGGGGCTGCCCTGAACAGGGCACAAAGCCACCCACCATGCCCACTTCATAGTGCCAGTAACTTAAAGAACAATCCACAGTTTTTCCAGAAGAGAAGTGCAAACAGACCTGCTCAGATCCCTGACTGCGGCTCTACATTTTGCTGACTCACTTTGTAACACCCCTGCTGGTTTACTGACAGGTAGATTTGCAAACGGGCAGGAAAGCCAATCAAACACGCTACTGGTTGGACAGGGAACTTGGAGTATAGAGCTAACTGACTTGACCACACAGTGGTTCTGTAGTACTCCGACCTCAGACCTCAGGCAAGGCCAAGTCCCTACCCTTAACCTCCCAGGCTCCCGTGGTTCTGAATGTGACAGGACCTGGTGACATTCCCTAGGACAGGTGCCCAGGCAGAGGTGCAGGGCCATAGTCTGTCACTGTCAGTGATGGTAAGGCTCCTGGGCGGGTTATGTCTTTTCTCTCAGCAAAGAGCAATTAGGCTTCCTTTTCTTAGGTTCACAGCTACCTGCTTAAGACAATCCCCACCTGCGCCAAGTGCACTACAAACATCTTGCTACCCCACTCGAGAGATCCAGCTGTCTGGCTCCAGTCACACTCAAAGCCATCTGTCCTACATTCTTTTGCCCTTGTTGGCTGGGAAGGATGGCCTTAGAGCCTCTTGGGGAATGTGCAAAAAAATAAAACATGCTTCTGGCCATGCTGGGACAATGGAAGGAACCTTGATGTTGAGACTCCAGAGTATAGCTCTGTGCCACATGGAACAGGGCCACTTCCATGCCGATGTGGACGGGAAGGCCAGCACTGAAGCTTTCCCGACCACTCCCTGGAGATGAGCCTCCTCCAGCCTCCAACCTCGTATCCCTTGAAACCAGTCGGAGGTTCCCTAGACATGATCCCCAGGCAGGGACACAAAGGCACAGTATGTCTGAGCCGGTGCTAGGAGTGCAGTTTGTCACCCGGCAAGGCTCTTGTGGCGTCCCCGTGAATTGGAGAACCTCCAGCTAGAGACACCAGGGTAGGCATGGGCCGAAAGCCAGAGCTCAGGTGATGGGGAAATTTGTGTGTACTGAATGGACTCTGGAGTGGCTGAAGGTTGGTCAGACGTAGCTCCAGATGTGCCTGTGAGGGTGTCTAGATAAAATGGTGCAAGACAGATGTTCCTCCCCTGTAACTGGCCTTGCCTGGTCATATGGAATCATGAATGACATAGAAGGCCTCCCTCCTAGCGGGGAGGATAGAGAGTCCTAAGTGACTGTGGGGCCAGGACCTCATCTGCTCTAAGTCTTGCCTAGGCCCTCTGGGTCTCCTGCAGAAGCTGCAGATCTAGGACAGCTCAGCCAGAGACTGTCTGCATTGAGTCCTCACATGGAACCCTATGGGCATGGACATCCTTTCTCTGGGGAACTCTAACTGGCCCAAAGACCACTAAGCCCTCAGCCTGCCAGAAGGTGGTAGGGCTTTGTGTTTGCTGGAGCATATCTGCGCGGCAGACACTTTTGTCACCTGCTTTCCAGGCTGTGGAGAAACAACCCCAGTGAATTCGAAGCTGAGATCCCAGGCATGAAATCCATAGCTCATTAAACTAGCTTTAATTTAATCATGTGACCAAAAGGAAATACTGGCTGGCACAGTCACACAGCTCAATGCCAAAGGAAATGATGGATTTTTGAAAAGCACCCGGCACCCCATGGGCCTTCTACAGCGACAGGCTGTTCTCAGGCAGGCTGGCAAGGACAGCTCGTCCCCGCTGTGCGCCAAGGCCCAGGCAGGCGCTCAGCTCTGTCTCCAGGCAACACAGCAGCCACCGCCACGTAGAAGGAACTTTGCAGCTCTCCGTTGGCATAAAATTGTCTCTGCACCATCTCTCCACACATTTGAATTGCTCAAAAGAGAAACTGCAACGTACCATCCTGGCCCAAATCCTGCCCCTGTGCTTTTCCTACCAACAAGAGTGCCTTCAACCCCAGAGAAGAGCACACTTCCACGGTTAGCTCTGGACCCTGTGCATACATTCTCAGATGTCATCTACTTCCAAACGATTCCACAGTAATGGGGGACAGTCACAGTCAGGGCCTGGGTTGGCTATAAGTTCTTTTAGCACTACTGTCCTGGGGATCCCTAAGGGCTCTGATATTATGTAGCTATCTCCTCCCAATTGAAACATTCTCTCCTAGAGTGGGGAGGCAGGCTAATAAGATTCAGGAAGTAGCTTACTTACAAGGCCCAAGAAGCTCCTGAAATTTACAGGACTCACTAAATTCCTTCCCAAAGTTATATAAGATTGGTGATTGCTTGAGAGAGGAGATTCTCTGATTGGTCAAGCTACCTATAAATTTTCCCCTTATTTTTATTTTATGCATATGGGTGTTTTGCTTGCACCATACATGTGTATAGCACATGCATACAGTGTCTTCAGAGGCCAGAACATGTCTGGTCCCCTGGGATGGGCATTACAGATGGTTGTGATCTGTCATGTGAGTGTTGGGAATTGGAGCTCAGATCCCCTGGAAGAGCAGCTAAGTGTTCTTACCTGCTGAATCATCTTCCCAACTCCCAAGGCTGTCCATAATCGAGGCAGGCAGCCCCAGGGATGCAGCTTTCCTCAGTCCTCACCCATGCTGTTTGTTGTGACACTCTCTTACACTCAGTATAATATCCTCAGGTCTACCCACTTGGTGACTGGTGACAGAACTTTTGTTGTTCTTAAGAAGGTAGAGAGCTCTGGAGATGGGTAAGTAAAAGCCACACACCAGTGAACGTGTGTAGCACCATTGCTGTGTGCTAGAATTGCAAGACTGCAAGTTTTATGTGTGCTTTACTAAAAACAAAGCAGCTGACAGGATATAAGGCTTCTTCTTCCTGGGAGATGGTCATGCCATCGCCAATTATGTGGCACCTCGTGCATGCAGAGGACAGACATCTCCTAAGTGCTCCACCCTTAGCCCTCACCTCTGATCATTGCACACTAGAGACCCCAGAGGGCCATTCTGTGCAGCTTCCGGATCAAGCTCTCCTAAGGTGTACCACAGGACAAGGTGTAGGGGGAGTTAGGGATTCCCATTGCCTAACCCACACAATCTGAGTGGGCTCTGTCTACCCAGAACCCTCTCACAGGTAGACCTTACACAACGGGCCACAACTGCTTTCCACAGGAACTAATGTCTCAGTAGCAAACCTGAAAGCGCTGGCAAGTGAGTGAGATTCATGCTCATGTTGTCCCAGTATGCTGAGCATCCGGGCCCAAGCCACAGGCTAAAGAACTTATTCTGATCACATGGAAGCCATGGTTTTACCATGAGGGTGATAGGCAGCTATTTGGGTATGCTGAGCAGAGAGCAATTTTCCAGACGAGCTATTGACATTTCATGGCTTCCCCACATCCCAGGCAGAGGAGAGAAGGAATTTGCCAAGCTTGTTTCAACCAGACCACTGGAAGCTGTCTGGTGTCCATTTTGTCACTAACATGCCAGAGAGCAGATGTCAAAGCATCCTAGGGTCTCTAAGACAGATTCAGGAGAAGCATCTTTTTATAGCCATCTATTGCCAACAGCTTTCCAAAGAGACTGTAGAGGCCACACTGTAGCAATGTGGACATGCCTGGCAAGCCGCCTCTTTCCAAAGGTCACCACTTTGTAATTGTAACTTGTCGAAGACTATTATTTTGACAGCATAAAGATGTGTTACATTTGCTTATGCTGTGGACGATTACTTTAACTGTGTAAAGGTGTGTTACTTTTGTTTACGCTGCACTTATTTAACGATGTAAGAACGTGTGCTTAATTATGCAAAAATGGGTTGCATTTGCTTCACCTTGCCTGCCTAAGGCACCTGATTGGTTTAATAAAAAGTCAAATGGTCAGTAGTGAGGCAGGGGAAAGGATAGGCAGGGCTGCAAGTGGGAGAGAATAAATAGGAGGAGAAATCGAGACTCAGAAAGAGAAGGAAGAAGAGCAAGAGGGAGAAGGAGGAGGAGAGAATGAGAGAGATGCCCAGGGCAAAAAGTCAGGCAGCCTCCAGCCAGTAGACATGAGAAGCAGTGAAGGTGAGAAATACAGAAGGAAAAAGAAGTAAGAAACCCTGAGGCAAAATGCAGGCAAAGAGAAACAGGTTAATTTGAGTTAAAAGAGCTAGCCAGAAAGATGCCTAAGCCAGGCTGAGCATTCAAAACTAAGTCTCCATGTCACGACTTGGGAGCTGGTCAGGGCCCTGCCCCCCTGCAAAGCCTGGCACAGAAACTGAGTTAGGAAGATGATGTTTGGAAGTGCACAGTGGAGGAGGACAGGGAGGTGAGCAGTATTTCTAGAGGACCCGGGGCTTGGGTCCCCAGATCTGTCGTCACTCACTGAGGCACTTAACTTCTGTTCCCCAATCTTTCACAAATACTTTCATCCTGAGTAAGATATGGAATTACTACCACGTAAAATCCAACACTTTGAATACCCCCCACCCCCATGGTGTAAGCAGGCAAACGTGTTACCTGAGCCAAACTTCATGCCTCCAGTATCATCTTAGAAGCAGAACCAGAAACTCATGACTACTTAACATGACTGAGATAGTCAGGCTCGGGACAACCAATCACGAAGGAAGCCAAACCAGTTTTCTTAACTCTACCTTTAAGTTTAAGTTGCAGTCAGGGCTGCCATGCTCTTGGTCAGTTTGGTTTCTTAGAATGAGTTATCCCATTAGGTGGACACTGGGCATGGCTAGGGACACTACAGGACTCCAAGGAGTAGCCCAAGAGCCCTGTGCAACGGAGGGCGTGTCTGCTCAGGGGACAGAGAGGTGTCTACAGAAGGGCTGGAAGGGACTTGGAGTAGCACTCAGCTAAGTTCGAATGTAGAATGCCCTCTTCTGCAGGAATCCCAACACCCCCAACACAGACCCTAGTCTGCTACATAATGTCTTTCCCCGTTCTTTCCAGAACTTCCCACTATGATCAATGAGTATAAAGGCTGTTAAGGTGGTTTGTTTTGTATCTCCTCCGGCCTGTCATGAGAACTGGCTGACCACAGACAACAGACCAGTTCACATCCTGGGACTCTAGGATTGGTGGACAAGACAGAGAGCAGAGGGCAGGAAACAGACCACTCAAAAGGATCAGAATCTCATTTCTCCATAAAGGGCCTCTAACCCTGGGATATCCAAAATCGACCCGGACTAGCCTCCATTCCAGTGGTTCTCAATGTGCCGGTTGCGACCCCTTTGGGGGAATCGAACGACCCTTTCACAGGGGTGACATATCAGACTCATAACCGTAGCAAAAGTATAGTTATGAAATAAAAATAAAATAGGGTTCCCCAACATGAGGATTAAAGGGTCACAGCACTAAGAGGGTTGAGAACCACTGTTGTAGATCCTTAAGATACGGCATTTTTTAGCTCTACTTTGTCTAGACTTTGTAGGTATTACCTGCTGAGTTATTGGAGATGCAGAGAGGGGCCCCAGGATAAAAGCTGTGGGTCCATGTTCTGAAACTTAATGCAGTTTGGGGGCCTCATCGGACCGTCACTCCTGACCTGGCATGTGGTGGAGCCAGCCAGGGCAGGGGGCATAGAGAACAACCATAACTAGAAATCGGCATGCACCCTTTAAATCGCTACACCCCACCAGATGTGGCCTTTTGTCCACTCCTCCATGATTCTGGCTCCCCCTCTGTCCCACCCTTGCCCTGAAGCCCATGCCCACACTTACCCGTTCCTCTTCTGCTCGGATGTCAGGCATGGTGCTCAGACACAAGCCAACGGCTGTGACCGCCACGAAGGCCACGGAGACATAGGCGAAGAGCTTGCCTGCCAGCCCGGAGTGCGGGTTCTCCACCACATCGCGCAGGCGCCGTCGGCCTCGCTCCAGCCGCCCGGTCCCCAGGGCACGCACCGGGCTCCCCGGGGGCCCACGGCTGGGTGGCCCGGAGCTCGCCTCGGCGGCCTCTTCCTCGCGGCGGCGCAGGCGACGCAGGCAGCAGCGCTCCAGCCGCGCCTCGTCGATGCCCCAGTAGGCCAGCTCGTCGCGGAAGGCCAGGGCGCACGGGCCCCGCAGCAGCCGCAGCTTGCCGGCGCGCAGCAGCGCCACGATGGCGCGGAAAGCGCACGGGCTGCGGTCGAAGAAGAACTCGTCGCGGCTCACGTCGTAGTCGTCACACACGCGCAGCAGCTCGTCGTGGCCGCGGCAGGCTCGCAGGCGCTCGAGGCGTGCCAGGGGACAGCGGGCCAGTGCGGCCCAGGCCAGCCGCACCCGGCAGCCCCCGACGTTGATAATGACGTGTCGCGCTCGGGCTGCTCGACTGCCTCGACCTCCCCGGCCTGTGCTGCCAGGCTCTGGGCCGGGGACCTCTGGGTGCCCCGGGAGCCGGGCCATGGCCCCATATGCCGGCTGCGGTCAGGAGACTGGGCCTGTAAGAAGGATCCGAGTGTTAGAACTGCGGGCAGAGTAGCCGGCCTTGCCAAGGATGCAGGTTTCTGGGACCAGGAGCTCCTCCCTATCCCAGGTCCACCTCTGGCACACTTGCAAGCTCCACCTTAACCAGACTGGGATTCCCTCAAACTCTCCTTACTTCATCTCCTAGAGGGCAGGAACATATAAAACTTCCCAAGCAAGGAGGGGTCATAGATGGAAAGGGTTCAAGAAACCCTAGATTCTTAACAGAGTTTGTGCTATGTATCTGGTAGCATACGTCTCTCAAAACCCACGTCTGGTCTGCCCTGAGCTGATCAGTATTTAAAAAGTGAGCATCTACCCCGCCCTTCAACAAAGGAGGAAAATAGAGGTGGGGTGGGGCTTGCCATAAATTAGAAACAGGCTTCTGAAATTCCAGCAAATGCGCCGCGTGTACACTGCTCTGGACCGGATTTAAAGGAACCAATTATAAAAAAGACATTTAAAGCCAAATGAGAAACACTGAGCACAACGTAGGAACGAAAAGAAAATGTAAAGATATGATAATTGTGTAGGAGAAACCGGGGCAGTTTTTCTTAGAGGTCCTGCCTGCTTATTCACAGGGGACCAGGGTGGGGGGGGGGAGTGTCCCGGGACACTGGTGGTCGCAGAGGAAGCTGCCTATATCTTACAGTCGTTTACAGGCCTTGCTAGGCTTTATGCAGCTTTGACATCGCTGTGATGGCAGTGGTCTGCTCTGCTTGGAACAAAGCTTCCAGGTAATTTTGCAGCACAGCTGGGGTTGAGAAACACCAATCAATCAAGAAGGACGGAAACCCACGGCACTTGATTTTTCTGCCAGCCTTGATTTCTAAGTCAAAGGAACTGTTTGGTACCCATAGAAATTTCTTCAGATGGTCTTTGAGCCTTCTAGGTTTCTATGCCAACTGTTTGGCATACACATTTTTTTTCTTTCCTGCACTGGGCTCACTTTTCCTAGAGGATGCTATATAAAAAGGTGGTGGTGGGTAACATTACTAACATCCAAGATTTGGACTGCACGGAGGAGTCTGCTCTTCGTCCCAGAAGACTCCCCACCTCCTCCAATGTACTGGTTACAGCTGGAAAGGAGAGGCTAGAGGTTCAGCAGAGGCTCGTAGAGCTGTGGCAATAGCAGCAAGAGTAGGGCTGACAAGCAAGTTGGTTCAGGTTGGAGCAACCTGCCATTGAGGACACTCTGGATATCTGTTGGGGGACCACCCCTCCACACTGTTCTCACGGTGACAGCCAGACAAATGATAATTGTCAGCGTACATACCAGGAAAGAATTTTCTTAGCCCCAACCATAGTGACAAGTGCATTGTACAATAAAGCACTCCAAAATCCAGCCTTCGGGTAATGAAAAACAGGTAAAAACTTCTAGAGCCAACTTTTGTGGAGCTTTGGGACTAACCAAAACTATCAGTGACCATGAGGACCTTCAGAGAAGGCGACTGAATCTTGATAACAATGACCTTCTGCAGCAACTGGACTACACTACTCCAGTTTAGAAAACTCACCCCACATCCACCCGTGACCTCAGCACGGGGGTCTCACCCCACATCCACCCCTGACCTCAGCATGGGGGTTTCACCCCACATCCACCCCTGATATCAGTACGGGGGACTCACCCCACATCCACCCCTGATATCAGCACGGGGGACTCACCCCACATCCACCCCTGATCTCAGCACGGGGGACTCACCCCACATCCACCCCATCTCAGCATGGGGGTCTCACCCCACATCTACCCTCTGATCTCAGAACGGGGAACTCACCCCACATTCACCCCTGATCTCAGCACGGGGGTCTCACCCCACATTC
>NC_022020.1:63682909-63692061 GCF_000317375.1 Microtus ochrogaster
GGTCTCACCCCACATTCACCCCTGATCTCAGCACGGGGGTCTCACCCCACATCTACCCTCTGATCTCAGAACGGGGAACTCACCCCACATTCACCGTCTGATCTCAGTGTGGAGGACTCATCTTGTCAATGTCGTGTCCAGTTCAGAGAACTCACTTTGTCCATCCCATGCTCCCAGCTCAACAGTGTCCTTGAAGAAACACCAGCGCCGGTACTGGAAGAACATACTGGTATCACCAGGGGACCCCATTCCCTGAAGCTCCTTCCAAATTCCAGGAAGACCGACCCAAAGGCTTTGCCGTTATCTCCCACACCAGAAACCTGCCTGGTGCCAATACAGCTAGCTTAAGACTGTCTGTCAAAGCCATTCATTGGCGGATATTTTAGCCGTTACTGCCTGAGGCAATGGATTGCAATTGAAACAAGCAAGAGCTTTTGAGGACAGGCTGGACATGAGGTGCCCGGGGAACAAGGAGTTGGAAAATGCTTTGGGATTCAGGACGCCACACACATGCTTGCATGTTTACTCAGTAAATATCAGAGAAGCCTCCGGTGCTTTCCAGGGCCAACCGTTAGGCACGGAAACAGGTAAACAGGGGAGTTCTACAGGCTTCCTGACTGCTGGCAAGATCCCAGCTCACACAGCCCATCTGCCCAGACTGGGTTTGCTTTGTCTGTGAACAGAGACATTATGGCCAGGTAAGACAAGGCAAGGCATACAGATGGCACAAAATCGATGCTTTAAATAAACTATGGGCTGTGCAAACAAACACCAGTGACTGTGACAAATCGCTGAGTGGGGACCTGATTTCCAGAGCTGCCACTTATACTGTTCAACATGTCCAGTTTCCAACAGCAACAATTACAAAGAAAATGAAGACTGAAGAAGAATGGCCGCCACGCAGGAAAAGGACAGCTAAAAGGAGCTGTTCCTAAGGAAACTGGTACAGCAGCAGCTTCACCAGGTAAGATTAAATAAACTAAATATGTTCAAGAGATAGCCTAGGGTAATGATGCATGCCTGTAATCCCAGCACGTGGGAAACTGATTGTGAGCCACGAGTTTGAGGCTGGCCTTGGCTACAAAGTTTCGGGTCCTCTTGGGCTACAGTGTGAGATCCTGTCTCAAAAACAAAAACCAACAAACAAAAAAAAAAAAAAGTTAAAGGAAGCCATGCCCCAAAACCTAAAGGAATTATGAGAATGACCACCCAAGCAGAACCAATAAGGAGACAGAAATTATAAAAAAGAAGCAAGAGAATTCTGGAGCTGAAGAGTATAATAAATAAGATCACAAGTGTAGAACCGAGCAGCCTCAGATAGCGTCAAAAGGTTGTGGGATATTCCTGCACTGGGTGAAGATATATTGCTGTAATTGGTTTAATAAAGAGCTGAGGGGCCAACAGCTAGTATAGGGCGGGACTTCCGGGCAGAGAGAGAGGAAGTAGGAGATGAATGAAGGTGAGCAAGACGCCATTGCCATCTAGACACAGAACTAGTAGGACTCACAAAATGGGAGAGAGGTAAAAGCCATGGTAGAATGTAAATTAATAAAAATATGGGTTAATTTAAGTTATAAGAGCTAGTGGGACAAGTCTGGCTAAGGCTGAGCTTTCATAGTCAATAAGTCCCTGTGTTATTTGTGAGCAAAAACAAGTTCCACGAGAGCGCCCCCTTAAAGCGAAGAGGGGGAACTGAAGAATGGGAAGCAGGGTTGCCTGCAGGAAGCCAAGACATCCCAAAAGTGGGCGGGGGGGAGAAGGAAAAGGAGAAGAGAATGCTTGAGAAAACAACGCTTAAAAAACAAAATCCCCAAATCTGAGAGTCAGCGTTCTTATAGGATGCGGCCTCTGAGAAAAGGCCCAGCACCCATGTGCATACAGGCAGTACTAAGTGGACATGCTGGGTTTAAAAACACACACGCGCGCACACACACACACACACACACACACACACACACACATAAAATTGGGAAGGAAGAATAGTGGTTATTGGGATAGAGGAGGAGTTGGAGGGGAGGGAATGGGAGATGGACTTGAACAAGACACATTATATGTTTATGAAATTCTCATAACTATAAAAATAACCCCACATTTGAAGAAAACCATTTTTCTGTGCCTCAAGAAACTCCAAGCTGGATAAATCCAGAGACCCATAATGGCATAGCTCACATTAACTATCTAAAGACAGCGTACAAGAGTGTTTGGAAAGCAGTGAGAGAGGCCACTTGTTATTCATCCAAGGGATCTTCGCTAGGGCAAACTGTCCGCGGTCCAGCAGATGCCCTGAGGCCAGCAGATGGAGGAGTGGCCCGCATCACACAGAGAGATGCCAGCTTGTTTAGTAACAGCTAAATAAGGCGAGCTGTGGAAGTAGCTCAGAGGACAAGCCACGCTCTGGAAGTCACAAAGTACCGTTCCCGCATTGTAAAAACACTGACCCACATACTTTCCAGCGATTAAAACAGTAAGAGTAACTCTGTGCGATTTTATTTCCACTGGGAAGCGCCCAGGGTGAGAAGGTCCAGGTGAAATGCAGATAAGATCGAGGACCTGAGTTCAGTCTCCAGCACGCATGTAAAAGCCAGAGGTACAGTGATGAGTGCTTCCAACCCCAGGTCTGAGAAGGCAGAGACAGGTTGGTCTTTGTGGTTCCCTGGAGCCAGCCTAGATGAACTGGTGAGCCCCAGGTCCCAGTAAGAGACCCCATCTCAAAAGCCAAGGTGGGCAGCTCCTGAAGAATGACACCTGAGGTTTACCTCCGGCCTCCACACGTATGCACACACGTGTGCACATGCATGAAAACACATACAGTTACACACCAAACAGATGGTAAAAACAAATGTCGGGGAAGATGTGGAAACACTAGAATCTCCCACGTGGTGGGGAAACCACACAGCACGGCCCACAGCAAACAGTTGGAGGTGTCCCCAAGATCAGGCAGCGTCACCTCATCACATGACTCAGCAACTGCCTCCTACATCAGTACCCAGCAGAAATGAATACATATATCTAGATGAAAAGGTGTATTTACATGCTTATAGAAGCTGGCACCTCCGTACACCAACATGGTATTGAGACAAAAGCCATGAATTACTCTGATCACACGGACAAAACTTGGACGTGTTGTGCCACATGTAAAAGGTTGTATAGCATGAACCCACTGATATGAAATGGGTGAGGTCATTCACAGACACGGAAGTTAACAGCAGCCCAGTGGGGGAGGGGTAACGAGCACAAGCATTCTGTAGGCCCAGATTCCTGCTGGTGCCAGACAGTGGTCCGAAAGCACACAGTGGCGATGATTCTACAACATTTTCAACGTGGTTTTGAAAACCCACCAAGCTGCGTACTTTAAAATGGTTGAAACAGTAAGTACAATGCTATGCGATTTCATCTCAGTCGGAAAAGTTGCTGAGCAAGCAGGTCCAGGTAAAATCCAACACCATCCCCTGAAACAACAGTATTTAGGCTCGGAAAATGACTGTCCTCGGTTGTCAGGACTAAGGCCTACCATCGTGGTAGTGGCACTGCCCAGGGAAGCACAAACCTGTCACTCAGATAACACAGGATCTGAACGTACACACATCCCAGTGGGTCTGCCGTGCGCCGTTCTGTGACTCCACTGGGCCCAGGTGTGGAGGGGAGGGGGCACAGAGGAGGCTGACCAAGTGTGATTCCCACACCGTGGCGTTTGATCTTGGTTGTCAGCGTGACAGGACTCAGAATTATACAGGCGTCACCCCTGTGTCTGTGTGGGAGCTTCCAGAGAGGCAGGAACACCAACCCTGTTTGTGAGCAGCACCATTCCATGGGCGGCATCACAAACTGCGTACAAAGGAGAATGCCAAACACAGACCCAGCATTCATCTCTCTCTGCTTCCTGACTGCGCACGTCCAGTGTTGTGATTTGGATGAGAATGACCTCCACAGGCTCATTGATTTGAATACTTGGTCACCAGGGAGTAGCGCTACTTCAGAATTATTGCCGGATATTTGATCACACTGTGAACCCCGATTCTGCATTTGTGTTAATTAAATAAAGTCAACCTTGGGGCAAAAGCCTGAGTTAGCAACTGGTTGACAGAAAGTAATCATAGAGAATCAGAGAGTTTCTGGAAGATGGTAGAGATGAACAGGAAGTAGTAGGGAGGAGCTTTAAGTGGTGAGGTTTTGTTCTTTTCACTGAGCAGAAGGAGCGGAAGGAAGGTCTCTTTTGGAGACATGGGAAAAGAAAGAGGTCAGCTAGTTGCTACTCCACCTCTCTGAGCGAGCAGGTTTCACCCTAGCCTTTGACTCCCAAGTCTTACTGAGAAGCAGAATGATAGAGATTTAATTAAAAGCTATATTTGGCGGCAGTACCTATGGGAACACAATTCCTGCCAGGTCGCAGTGTAAGCAGTCCGGCCCCTGCCAGAGAAGCAGGTCAGTAACTGTGGAGCTGAAATTGCCCGCTAAAGCAACCGTAGATTAAAGTGCAGCCTTTGTGCCCACGGAAAAACAACAATGGGGCCTTGTTGGAGGAAGTGTGTGTGTCACTGGGGGTGGGTTTTGAGGTTTCAAAAAGCCCATTCCAAGCCCAGGGTCTCTCTCTTCTTGCTGCCTGCAGATCTATTGTAGAGATCCCAGCTACTTCTCCAGCACCACGTCTACCTGCCCGCTGCCACGCTCCTGGCCATAATGACAATGGACTAAACCTCTGAACCTGTAAAACAAGCCCCCAATGACATGCTTCCTTTTCTAAGAGCGGCTGCAGTGATGGTGTCTCTTTACCGTCATAGAGCACCGACTAAGACATCCTGTCACCAGGATTCTAATGTCCCTACCATGACACCTTCCCGGCCACAAGCTGTGCCCTCAAGCTGTGGGCCAAACCAAAGCTTTCTCTTTCAGGTTACATTTTGTCACAGCAAAACAAATAGATAAATAAGTAAGCAATGTGCCCATGCTTGCCAGTCAGTTCCGTGTGCCAGGGAGGACTTGAGAAGCTGCTTCTGAGCATGAGAAGTGACTTTAGTGTGACCACTGCATGGAGAGTGGTGTGGAGTGGAGGGGAGGGGAGGGGAGGGGAGGGGAGGGGAGCGGAGCGAAGGGGAAGGGCTTCCGACAGTCTGTGTTGAGTGTGATGCAGCCTCCAAGAACTCAGTCCTTGGGACACTCGAGACCAATGCAATGGGTTCCTGCCCTCAGGACACACTCATTTTTATCTCCCTGTGCCAGTTACGAGATGTCAAAGGTCTCATACTGGCTTGTCTTACACGGCAAGGATGTTTGCCAGAGAGTAGAGCATAGTCAGGGTCCAGGGGCTTCCCAGAGCAGCGGCCCACAACACTGAGGAATCTGGAAGGGCTAGCGTTGGGTGGTACTGATTTACTTAGCAGCCATGTGCTGTGGAGACTTGAAGCGGTATTCAGTCTGGAAACAAAGCTTATTAACGAATGGGAAGATGGGCATCGGGGATAGATGGCAACTGTCCTGATTTGTCCAGGAAGGGTAGCTTCTGAACCCAGCAGTCTGGCTTGGACGTTGTCCTGCCCCCTGCTGTGGCCTTGCAGACATATTTGTACTCATTTGCAGATAGGGCTCCCTGGAGGCACTGCACCCATGTTCCTATGCTCTGTCCATAAGCCTCTGGCAAACGTGTGGCAGTGTCTCACCCTCCCACCAAGACAAAGACACTAGCTTTTCTGGAATTCAAATTCCTGGAATTAAAGAGCAGCCATGGAGGAACTGCTGAGCTTTTCTGCCACATCCTGTGCGTTTGCAGGGCCCGTGGAGGCCGTTTATTCTCTCCATCTGCCCAAGTCAGGACTCTGCCTGAGACAGAGGGGAGATGCCTGCCTGTTCCATGGGGGCATCGCATCTAGAGAGACGCCCTACCACTGCCCACCTTCTGCCCCCACGCTCCCACCCCCACGTCTTCTTCCACTGTGACAGGATGGCCTGGATCCTTCTGGCACCAGAGGCAGGTCCAAGTGTTCGTACGGAAGGATGAGTAATGATGAGTATAACCGCGTAATCGCTGAGCAGCTTCTGCTGGCTGAGTTTTCCTCCCATAGAACATACATCTGAGAACACGGACAGTAATTATACATTACAAGTGTTTTTAAAGTCAACTTCCTTTTGAATTAAGATGGCAAAGTTGAAGGCCGTGAAGTTCTTCCCCACCCTTTGTAGGGAACAGGTTCCTCCGTCACAGCAGAAACCTGAGAGCGCTGGAGGAAAAAAAAAATAGGCAACTCCGTCCACTGCCCAGTCAAGGCAAAGGTGAAAAAACGCCACAAAACCAAACAGTAACCGAAAAGCACTGCGTTGAGGCAAAGTCAAACTCCATCAAGGATGTGGTTGGAACCTAAAAGACAGGTTGCTGGCCGGCCACTCACTGCATGAAGTGAAGAGTTAGTTTTGCCACAGCACTGGCAAAAGGGACATCTAAGAGAAAATCTATCCAGAAAGGAGGTTATGTGATTTCTCTCTCTAGTTCTAAGTTTTTTTTTAATTTTTATTATTTATTTATTTTTATGGAGTTGTAAGTCTCAGAGCCCGAGCTGACTGTGTGGAGTTGGAATTCTATCTGTGGGATGCACAACTGTTAGGAGACAGAGTGTAGAAGGTTACCGTGACTTCCCTGAAACAGACGGGGAACCAGAGCATCACTAGAGATTCCTCCATGACACTGCCTCAGGATGCTTGGAGAGATCTGGAGTTGAATGTGCCGGCCATGGTGGGCACAGTAGCATTTAGAAGCCAGGAACCAAGAGTGGCCAATAGCCGGCTTGCCACATTCAGCCCTGTGGCTGCTCGAGATGTATGCAGAGAGGGGAATAAAATAGTATAAAACAGTCAGAATAAAACAATATGCATCCTACAAGGAAAACATGGAGTCTCTGCCCTGCTGGAAGCAGGAGCCTGTGCTGAGGCAGTGAAGCCTGCCAGCTCTCTCTGTTTCTGGTGGGACAGCCACGGGCCTCTGCTTGCTTTAATTTTCCTGTCAACATGTTAAGAGCCCAGCTCTGGCTTTCTTTAGTGTCACCCTTGGCTTGAGAACACCAGCTGTGACGTGTTGTCCCTGGATATCAGCAATTGTGTGAGGAACGCAGCCAGCACTTATAAGGTAAAAACAAGGAGGTGCCGGGGACAACCAAGGACACCGAGTCCTGAAAGGAATGGGTCCCCCCACCCTCCCAAGGACAAAAGATGGGACCCAAACTTCTGTAGTGAGAGACGGATCCCTGGATGTGGACTTGTTGTGGGCAGTTCTTCCTTTGTTTTACTGGGGTCTAAATCTGCCACGAATACGTTCTGACAGCCCCAGCCACTTTAGATGGATTTGATAACACAGACGGAAAGCAAAGATCAAGTGGGATACAGAATGTTCTGGAGACACTCAGCTCCAGTATCTTTGGCACTGCTGGAGATTAATGGCACATTATCTGAAGCATCAATGCTGACATTATCTTCTCCCTGGAGGCACAGCACTTATGAAAACACAGAGCTTTCCTGAAAGGAGGCCGCAGGGAGGGAACAGAGCTTGTGGGTGGTAATTAAACCTTACTTGTGTAGACCGTGATGACTTTGAGTCCCCAACAATGCTAGCTCCAACCCAAGGTATTGCAGGACGTTAGAAAATCTAGTTAAAGGTAAGCAAAGCCTGGCCTCCCAGCTTATTGGCCTCATGACCAGTAATGGTGACTTCTGCCATGTTCACAGAGCAAGATAAAGGATGGTCAGGTGCTCCTCTGCTCTCAGGGGCTACAGATGAGCTCATCATAAACGGACCTTTGAAAGTGCATTTAGTACAGCAAACACCACAGACAGTTTAGCCCCACCTCCCCTTAGAGTGCTCTTAGAGATCTCTTAGAGATCCGCACTAGCCATAGCGGAGCCTAGGCATCTAACACAAAGGCTGTTTTAGTATAAACCGGTGAGTACCCCAGCTGGCTCAGCGAGTGCTTTGCAGAAAGTGAAGAACAGTAGTTGTGAGGGTCACTCTGAACAGTTGGTCCACATTCCGTGCCGTCTCCAGTGAGCGCTTGTGGTGCTCATGCCACTGCGGATCTGACATGTCAAAAGTCAAACCAACATCGCTTGGGTGGGGGGATCACTTGTATAATCAATCCTGTCTTACAGTGAATGTGTGGTGGCTGGTTTTGGCCGTCGACGGGTTAGCTTAAGAAGCACACCTGCGTGTGTCTGTAAAGCTTTTCTGGAGACAATTAGATCACGAAGGTGCCAAACTAATCAGTGGATTAATTCCTGATGGATTTATAATTGAATGGCATTATTGGAAGGTGGGGCTGAGCTGGAAGAAGCGTGGTACTGGAGGACTGCACTGGGGAGCTGTATCTTACCCTGGTCCCTTCCTGAATTTTCTGTTTCCTGGCCACCATGATGCGAGCTGTTCCGCTCCTTCAGGAGGGACTGAAAGCCGTGAAATCACAAGCACAAACAAATGCTTCCTCTCTTATGCTGCTTCTGCCAGGCGTTTTGTCACACTGGGAAAAAAAAGCTAGCTCATGCTTTAAGGCAATTGTGAAGATGAAAGACACCGAGATCATTAAGAGCACTCTGGACACATAGCCAGCCCTTCATATCTGTCATTGTGTGGACACACGCACACGTGCATGTACACACACATACCCATTCACACACACACCCATTCACACGCACACATTCACACACACACCCATTCACACACACACATTCACACACACACATTCACATACTGTCTTAGGGCTTCTATGACTGTGAAGAGACACCATGACCACAGCAACAACTCTTATAAAGGAAAACATTTAATTGTAGTGGCTCACTTACAGTTCAGAGGTTCAGTCCATTAGCATCATGATGGGAAGTAAGGCAGCATACAGGCAGACATGGTGCTAGAGAAAGAGCTGAGGGTTCTTACATCTTGACTCACAGCCAACAGGAAGTGGCCTGAGACACACTGTGACTTGAGCATATATGAGATCTTAAAGCAGGCCTCCACAGTGACACACTCCCTTCAATAAGGCTGTATCTCTTCATCTTTCCCAAACAGTTCCACTAACTGGAGACCAAGCATTCAAACATATGACCTATGGAGATCATTCTTATTCAAACTATCACACACACACACACACACACACACACACACACACACACACCCACGCCTC
>NC_022020.1:63692202-63701678 GCF_000317375.1 Microtus ochrogaster
ACACGACAAAGGTTTTAAACTTAATAACATCGAGGAGGCAGTTAAAAGATTCTCTCATTATAAAGCCCAAAGAAAAAGCATGAAAACAAAGTTAAGCTCTAGCTCTTATCCAGACAGAAAAACTCCAAACTGGAGGGTTAACGAAGAAGAGAAATGAGAAGAAGCTGGATCTGAAGAAGAGACATGGCTACAGGTCCAGCAGGGACCAACACACCGTGAAGAAACGCAATGATGATTCTATGCTCCTAGAGAAAAAAAAGGAAAGAAATATCCCAACACAAAACTACACAGCACTAAAACTGATTGCAGAAACAGAAACCCCAGCTGGGTGTGGTGGGGCCCATCAGCTGCGGTGGGAGGGCTGATCAAGCCCAGGAGTTCAAGGCTAGCCTGGGCGGCAGGGTCACGGTACACTCCAGAGAAGAACAAAGAAATAGAAACCCCAAATGCATCTACAATCACTGAAAAAATGGAAACAGTAATTAAATATCTACTTTTCCTCTAAAACCATCAAACAATTTTATTGAGAGCTCTACCAAACAGCAACAGATTAGAACAAATCAACCTTCTACAAACCCAAATTGCCTTCAGGCGGGACTAGACGACAGTGGGTTTGCAGAGATGGGGGAGGGGTGCAGGTTAGGTGGTGAATATCTTTTACTTCTGTGTGTTTATGGGTGCACGCATGCGTGTGTGCACAGATGTGTACATGAGGCTATGAAGGGAGGTAGAGAGTCAGGGAGCTGGGATTGCCACAGGGTGAATTCTGCAGAGTGTAGATGAGGTATGCCTGGACACTCACCCTCCCCCATAGACTAACACCCACCCAAAACGCCCCAACATAGACAGTGGCTTGTGAAGTATCTGCACATAGACTCCAGAGCTCAGGAAGTGTCCTGGGGAGGGAGGTACCCCAGAAAATGAGGGGTTCAGGCAGAGGCACCAGCTTCTTTGTAAGGCTGGAATGACATTTGTGAGAACTATCAAAGGCAGGAAAGATGGGGAAATGTGGCAAGTGGGCAATTGAAGCATTTACCTAAATAGTTTTGTTATTAAGGAAAACTCAGGAGTGAGATATTGGGGTTCAAACACGAAAGATCAAGAAAGCAGCGGAGGAACAACTATCTGACCCTCTCTCTCCCCGCCTTCCCAGATTGAAAAGGCCACAAGTCTCTCCAGTTACTCCCTATCTCTTCCTGTGCCTCTCTATCTGGGCCCTCCAAAATCTCTATGGCTAATTCCAGTCAGCTAGTCATGGACTCCACCCTTGATTGAAGGTTTAAGTGTATTAACTGTCTTGGAGCGTCACAGTGCAATCAAATACCCCGCAACACGCACTGTCAGAGCTGGAGAAGCAAAGGCAAGCCTTCCCTTTGTACTAATGAGTCCTTGTTAGGTAGATAGCCCAGGTGGCTTTCAGATCAGATTCATCTGGGACCCACTGCCGGCCCTGCTTCCCAGGGGACACACAGAGATCTCTACAGACATTTGTATTGGTGGCGAGAGAAGTGCCCCTCATGCCAAGTGATAGTTTAGAAAGCTGGTCCACATTTATCACTCCCAGAGAGGGTATAAACAGCACCCAACACAAGGTGTCATGGTGCCAAGGGCCAGAACTCACTCAGTATCAGCCAGTGAACAACTTTGAAAATAGTCTTGCCAGGAATGATAGCGCCTGGGGTAGGTCAGATGTCAGAGGACCCGTCACACCAAGCAAGAGCACTCCAAAGAGGAGCTTCTGAGGACAACTCTGGTCTAAGCTTGGGCTTCAACAATTTAAGTGTGTATGTATTTGTGCGTGTGCATGCATGTGTGTGAGTGTGTGTGGCGGCAGGGTCTCTCACTCGGCCTGGAGAGAACAGGTAGGCTGGACTAGCCGGCCCGTGAGCCCCAGAGAACCTCTCGTCTCTCCTGTCTTCCCAGCTCTGGGGTTGCACGAATGTGTCATGCCTGGTTTTTTACATGGATGTTGGGGGATTGAACTCAGATCCTCATGCTCGTATATCATGACTGGACTATCTTCCCAGCTTCATATAAAACTTTCAGTGGGTGGTTCCCCATCCATGTGGCTCTGGTATGTTCATAAATCTGGTTCAAGGAGAATGAGTCACATCTGATGGTTCTCAAGGAGCTATTCTCGTCTCTTCCACTGGTCTTGTCTTTTTTCCAGGCAGAGGCAAGCGCTGAGAGGAGAGGGTCTCACAAGTACACAGGCCACATGTGACCTAAACGAGGTTAACTTTCTCCTAACCGATTGCTGAATGACTGCAGCTGAGAATCGTTTACAACTAAAAAACGCATCTGACCATGACGACCAGGAGGCCACGCTCAACATTTGCTGAGATATTGCCTTGCTACTTTTTAAAAAAAAATTATTTTCATTTTATGTACATTGGTGTATTGCCTGCATGTATGTTTGTGTGAGGGTGCTGGATCCCCTACAACTGAAATTTACAGACAGTTGTGAACCACCATATAGGTGCTGGGAATTGAACCTGGGTCCTCTGGAAGAGCAGCCAGCGCTCTTAACCACTGAGTCATCTCTCCAGCCCCGCCTTGCTTTCAATCTTACCTGTTCTACCAAGAAAAACATCATATGAATTGGGGTAAGAATTACTTATGGATTGAGAAAGCGGCTGAAATAGTTTTATTCGTTTGTCTGTTGTTATTGTTTGAGACAGGGTCTCACTGTGTTGTAGTCCAGGGTGGTCTTGAACTTGCAGCAATCTTCCTGCTTTAGCTTCCCCAGTGCCTATAATGTCAGCTTTCTAAATGTTTAATTGTTTTTTTATTCTTTTCCTTTTCCTTTTTTTTTTCTTTTGATACAGGGTTTCTCTGTAGTTTTGGAGCCTGTCCTGGAACTAGATCTGCCTGCCTCTGTCTCCCGAGTGCTGGGATTAAAGGCGTGCGCCACCACCACCCGACCCATCTTTGATTGTTAAACTCATATATGAGTTTGGTCATTTTATTTTTGAAATGGGTTTGTTTTCTCTGTCAAAGGAACACAATTACCAAGTGTTAATTTTCACAAATACACAAGAGTGTGTAATGAACCGGACTGAAAACTTGCTAATTAGATCCATGTTTTTAGCCATAATGTTGACAGAGAAATTGACAAGTGTTTTTCAGTTATGATTTATGGGACATAACTCTCCAAATCCATAGGCACGAGGGAACCTGGTTACTAATGACTCCCACGCACAAGGTGAGGCTGCTGTCACTGCCCTGGAGACCTTGCAGACTCACATAAAGCCATCAGTATAACACGGAGAGATCCTGCTGCCCTGTTCCCCAGTACATACGACAAATACCTGAAAACCTATAGGCCGCTCCCACAGCAGGACACAGCAGGGCACAGTCTGACTGAGCATCCAGCTTACCAGCATTTGCTGGCTCCCCCATTGCTGTACTCCGGCCATATCCGTGATGTCACACTCTCTACCCGTGATGTCACCAGCTTGCTCTCTAGTCCCAGCTGAGCCATTCTGGGAGGCTGAGAAAACAGAATCATGGAGCCCGATTATTCTGAAATCAGCTCACATAGTTCCCTGGAGATGACCTGGTCCTCTGTGCACACGGCACCCTTTCACAACTAATTGGCAGGGTGAACTACAGTTTGACCAACCATCCAGAAGCTGAAAAGCATTTTGATTATTTCCAGGACTTGGCTATTATGAAAAAAGCTGCTGTAACCATTCCTATATGCCCCCACCCTCCCTGACCAGCTCTGGGGAGAGAACAAGTTTTAAATTTGACCAAGGTCTGAGTTATCATTTTTTTTTTAGATTGGCTGACTGTTGCAAGTTTATTTCCAATGGAAATTTCCAAGGCGTCTTCCAGAATAGTTGGACCATTTTGCATCCCATCAGTACTGTGGGCAAAATGAGTCCTTGGCACTGCCAAAACTGATTACCACCTCCGAATTTTGTTGTTACGGCTGAAGACCAAGCACAATAGGTTGTTCTGTCTCTGGTTCGCTCCCGTCTGTCTACGCCAACTTTGGCCGAGCCCATCCCTGGAGAATTCCATCTAATTTCTTGTATTTCTCAGTTCTAAATTTCTCAGTCAGTTTGTATTTGTGTGCTCTGATCCATAGTGGTGGCTCCACTTGCTCACATCCCTCCACATCTCTGGTTGTTCGCTGGGGCATCTTCACAGTAGGGGATTATATCGCTGTCCGGAAGTTCTAGTGTCTGGCCATCTTGACCTCAGATCTGCTGATTGTACTTTCTTCCTCATTTTGAAATCTTTCTAATTCTTTGTATGGTGGCAGAATTTGCTGGACTCTGGACACCTGTGTCCCATGTTGCCAGACTCTCCACTGTGGCTAAGTCCTGCTGACACCAGGCTGCAAGGCACTGAACAACAGCTAGTGACTGGCAGGTGGAAGGAGCCCAGGTTTCCCCTGTGACCTCTGCCTACATCCAAGGATGGCGCCTCAAGACTCTGGGCAGAAGCTTTCCATAGGCATCCAGTGACTGGGAGGGTGGGGTGCTGTGGGGCTTCTCATGAGAAACCTGATCCATCTCCAGCCCCTGAAATGTACAGGGCAGGGGGAGCACGGAGCGCATATTCTTGCTCTTTCGAAGGGTAGGCACCAGGCTTCCTGCCCACGTTGACTCTAGCCCATCACAGAAGTGCAGGCCTCTGGTCCTCTTATGCACGCGTTCACACAACCCGCTGACTTCCTCAACTGTGTCTGTCAGTGAGACCAACATCTGAGGAAAAGGTTGCTTCTTTTAGACTATTGTGGCCAAACAAATTTGGGTTTTGTTCTGCAACTCACAGTCTCTGATTTCTCACTTCCCAAACATAGTACTAACAGTCTAACAGTGTGGGTGTCGAAAGAAAAACAACAATTAGACTCTCAATGAAAATCCCCAGCGACGGTAACACAGTCAACAAACAGCAGTGAAGGGACTCAGGTTAGACATCAAGACGTTTTTAATGACTGACTTGAGGAATGCTGGGGTCCACGGCAGAGGAAATTAGAAAACATCCTTCCTTCATTGCCAGAGTTTAGGGCAATTATGGTCCTCCACCACCTCTAGTCTGGGGGCTATGTTAATTGAGATAGTAAAGAAGGCAGCTCGGGGTGCCCCACCAAGGCACCTTTCGGTCAGCCTGAAGAGGTGGCAACTTATGGAGACAGAGCTATGGGCAGCACGCAGCACAAGGCAAGACTGCAGGAAAGACGGCCTCCTTCATCTACCCAAGCATGGCTCCGGGAGCACCCATGCTGTGTGCGGAAGAGGACCCTCCACTCCCTGGGTGGAAGACCAGGAACGGAGTGGGAAGAGCAAGTCAAGCTTGGCCACACCATGCCTGTCTCTTCACCTGTCAGTCATGCCTGAGAACATACGCCGTACCTGAAAACACCCGAGAAGAGCACACAAAACAAAACCCAGAGAGGGACCGGGAAGAAAGGAAAAGAAGCTGAGGGAGAGGAGGGGAGAGCAAGGGGGATCTAGAGAAGCGTGGGTGAGGAGGAGAGGTGATGAGGGGAAAGAGGGAGAAGGAAGGAGGAGGGAGGGTGGGCAGGGCAGGCTAGGAAGAGAGAACCAGTAGGTGAGGGTAAAGGGGAGAGGTAAGGAGGAGGAGTCAGGAGATGCAGGAAGGGAGGGGAGGAAAGAAGGCAGCTGAGGACAGCCTGGCCCTGGACAGAGTGTGGGGTGCAGGGAGAGCTCCAGGAACCAGACTGAAGTGGGCATACTTGAGAGGAGGCAGCTGGACACTCTTTGTGCTCCATGAGTGGGCAGGGCCGCTGTGGCACAGGGGTCACCTGCCTTCCTAACGGTTCTCCCTGCTGTGAAGCTGCTGTTCTTCCCGCAGAGGCTGAGGTGACAGAAGGGCCCGTGTCCCTGCAGGAGGAAGGCAGAAACTCCAAGCTCCATCCTCCAAGAAATACCTGGCTTTCACTAGTTAATCACCTGCCCCCACAAGGCAGGCAGGTAAGAGAGAGGCAGGTTGAGGAGGCTTTGAGCTCTCTGAAGGACGATGGTACCTTCCCACACATACCCATCATGTGGGTTTTTAATACATGAAACTCAGTGTTAGCTCCAAAAACAGCTCCCCCGTGCCAGCTTCCCCAACCCATAAGCAGGGACGGCATTCCCAGAACACCACGGGCATCCTTGGTTGAATGTTCATCCTTTGCTTTTTCCTCCACATCCAGTCTACCGTCCAACTGTAATGCTATCTGCCATTTAATGTTGCCTTGGGGCTGCACATGGTGGACCCTTGCTTCTTCCCAGGCAATAGGCCCTTGCTCAACAGCCCCGGTCCTTACCCGTGATGATGGTTTCCAGGCGGGGCCTCATCCTACGTGCCTACCGTCATCTGGTGCCATCTCGTGAGAGCTCTGCCTGTGCCTCTCAAACCCCTGTAATGATAGGACAAATCCCATGTTTAGTTTAGGGACACCCAGCCCTTGGAGAAATCAGGAAACATTCCGTTCCTTACAGCATGCACACAGCCATCCACTGCCTTGATTTTCATGTGGCTTTGGGACCCCATGGAATTAGTCTCCGCCGCCCTGACCCCTGGTTAAGAGCCATTTCAGGGACCTTTTACATCTATTCTGAGAGCATTTAACTGAATCACAGTGGTTTGTGCTTTCTCTCCCAACAACGTCCTCACTGTGCAAGTGAGCCTCCCAGTGCAGGGTTCTGACAACATGAATGAAAACATAATAGCTTCTCAGAATCGGCTCCTCTTCCTTAGTGTTCTGTCCTCCACTAACAAACGAGACACATGCTCGAGAACATCGCACCAGAGAAGGCAAGAACCAACTCCCGAAGCTCAGACCCAAATCCCAGCCTTTCCCATCCAAGGGTCCTCACCAGACAGAACCTCCTCTGCCTCGCTCTCTGTTCACGCCACGTGTCCTGCTCCTTCAGGAAAAGGGCTTTGCTCTGTGCTGTGGATCCCACCCGCCCACGGTGGGAGGAACGGCTCTTCTCATTTCCTCTTTCCCAAGCTCCTCTGCCAGGTTCTCCCTTCTCCAGAAAGACAGAAACTCCCCCCAGGCCTGTGGCTCTAGCCAGGCTATGTCTGTTTCTCACTCTCCCTCCACCCTACCACTGCCAAAGTGGTGCCTAACCCCAGGCTCACAGGCCTCGTGGATCATCCATCTAAGGGTCCTAACTAGACAGAACCCCCTTCCAATGCCTTCTCTGCTTCGCTCTCTGTTTATGCCCATGTCCTGTTCTTCCCTGCCCTTTCTCCTGAAGGTTGCCCTTCAATTGCTGGCATCCGCACTGCGCTCCACTCCCCGAACCTTTAGCTGCTCCTCTGTTTAGCTTGGTTGACTCCTTGACTTAGAAAAGTGGCTGTTCAGCTTGGATGCTGTGGCCACAACAGGATAAAAAAGAAACAGGATGCTCATTCTTGGCTGTTTCCAGGACTTTACACTTCCCTGGAAGGCTGCAGTTTGTTCCTTCAGTCCAATCTGGTTTTCTAGCAAACTCCACCCACCGCAAAGCAGTCCCCGAGGCTGTCCCCTGACAGCAGGAGTCTTTACTAAGGTGTTGCTGCTGTGACTCCCTGCTTGTGAGGGGACTGGAGTTCATCAGGAACACCAGCTGCTCTCTCTGCTGCCTTCCAAAGGGCAGTCACAATACGCAGCAACAGATCGTGTGGCGGTGGGGTGAAGTGGGTGTCAACAGAAGGCAAGGCCTTCAAAGACAGGCCCAGGAACTTCATGGTTCTGTTTCAGAAATAGTCTACAGCTAGCTGCCACTCTGAACATGCCCGATCTCATCTGTTTCAGAAATATAAAGATCTCCTGCCCCAGCACACAGGCACTAATAACCACAAACCGACCAGCTACAAGGATGCTCAGCATTGGCATGGGTTTGACATGAGATGTCCCCCTAGACCTATATGCTGAAGCCTTTGTCCCCAGTGCTCAGGTAATATGAGACAGACACACACACATATGTATGCACATGGACACAAAGACACAACCACACACAGAGACACACAAATGTGCAGACACAAGGACATACATAGACAGAACAAATAGATATACCGGCACACACAGACATACATGTTCTCACAGACACACATGCACACATGTTCACACAGGCACATCCAAACAGACACACACACACAGACAGACACATATATGCTCATACGGGTATAAAGGCACGCACACAGGTATTTATACAGACACATGGATGCAAAGTGTGCACATATATGCATGTACAAACACATTTCCATGTGTACTCAGGCATCTCTGCATGCCTATATGCCTATGGGTTTTAAGAATATTGTGTTCCAGAATAGCTGTAACTGCTAATTCCATTCCAGCACATAGGAAGAGGAGTATAATTAGTGCATTTGTATGCAAAGGCACGGTTAAGACCATTTTCCCCTCTGAAGTAGTTATTTACTTCAGCATTTTTGCTGTGGAGCCCAGAGAAGAGGGACTTAGGTCCAGCCCACGGAGCTCTGTCTGAGGAGCTGCAGGCAGTAAGGGTAACAGGGCATTACCGCGCTAAGAACACAACCTCGAACCACCCTGGCACCCCTGAGAGTCCCTCTTTTCTGGACCTTGGATGCTGTTCTCTCTTTCATGAATATAAGTCCTGATAATCTTGAGCCCTCTTAAGGCTTCACATCTGAGAGGTAGTTGGTAACCAACTACCAAGTCCTGGCCTCCTGCTCCACCAGGGGTTGGAGTGAATTCTTCCCAAGGCCAGGGAGACCACCTGCCTGTGAGATATTCACCCTGGATGGAAACCAATGAGCAGGTTGTTCAGAGGCAGAGATGATGACAGCGACAGGGAAACTAAGGATCTGATTTGGAATTCTCATGGTTGCTTGAGAAAAGGGTCCACTCCTGCCTGTCAGTGTGATAGGAGTGTCTCACTATCGATGGCATGCCCTATACCAGGAAGAAACTTAGATGTGTGGGCAAGGTGTCCAGAGGGGACACTGGGGGCAAAGGTGACCACACACTGTAATACAAGGTGGGTGTGAGGGCTGGGGTAGACAAGTCCTGACTGAGAGCCATGGATGAGCATAGACCCACTGGGAACCAGATATAGACACAGGTCAACTGAGGATCAGGGGTGAGCGCAGATCCACTGAGGTTCAGGGATAAATGTAGACATACTGAAGGCCAGGGATAAACCCAGGTTCACTGAAGGTGAGGGGTGGATGTAGATTCGCAGAGGATCATGGCTGAACACAGATCCATGGAGGATCAAGGCTGGACATAGATCCACAGAGGATCAAGGCTGGACACACATCCACGGAGGATCAAGGCTGGACACACATCCACGGAGGATCAAGGCTGGACACAGATCCATGGAGGATGAAGGTTGGACACAGATCCACGGAGGATGAAGGTTGGACACAGATCCACAAAGGATTAAGGCTGGACACAGATCCACAGAGGATCAAGGCTGGATACAGATCCACGGAAGATCAAGGCTGGACACAGATCCACAGAGGATCAAGGCTGGATA
>NC_022020.1:63701850-63723808 GCF_000317375.1 Microtus ochrogaster
AAGGGTCAAGGTAGACATAGAGCCACTAATGACCACTGAGTGCCAGGCAAGAACAGAACCATAAGGGTCAAGGGTGGGCACACCAAAGATCGGGATGGCCTGAACTGGCTGTAGAGTCCTCCAAGCTCCAGCTCTGTTCCCAAGAGTCTGCTGTTGCTGGCAGCCTGCCTCTGGGGAGAGTCTGGGTCTTGGCCAGCGGAGGTCAATGCCCAGCACCCACAGATTAAACCAGGTTTCTGAGAAGGAAACCCAGCACTTCACAGAAAATGACCAAAAACCAGGACACATTTCAGACAATTAAATTTTACTTTTTAAATTTTATGTATTAAGTTTACGGGAGTGTGAGGTGCTTATGTGAATGTCTGGACAAACGCTTGGTAGATGCATTGGTAGATGCACATCTTTGGAAGCCAGAGGTTAGCATCAGGTGATTTCTTTGATTCCTCCCCGGTTTATTTATTAAAAATTTAAAAATATCTACTTATCTCATGTACACGGGTGTTTTGCCTACATGTATGTATGTGAACCACATTCGTGTCTGGTATGGATGGCGGTCAAAAGAAGGCATTGGGTCACCTGGAACTAAAGTTACAGATGTTTCTGAGCCACCACGTTAATGCTGGGAACTGAACCCAGGTTCTCTACAAGAGCAACAAGTGCTCTTAACTGCTGAGCCATCTCCAGGTCCCCTGACCTCCACTCTAGTTTTCGAGTCAGGGTCTTGTACTGAACATGGCGCTCACTGATTGGCTAGGCTGGGTAACCATGAGCTCCAGTGAGACATTTTCCTCTGCAGAGCTGCGACTGCAGATGTGGGCTGCTGGGCATCATCTGAGCTCGGGTCCTCATGCTCGCATGACAGACTCTTTACCAACCGAGACATCTTCCCAGCCCCGAGAGTTTACTTCACAGTTATTATGGTTCTTTACTGATGATGTCTTTTCCAACTTTACTGAATAAATGAGTAATTGTTTCAGGCCCCTCATCACGTGCAAGGCACACAGTGTTAAACTGGGGTGTCTGCTGCTCCATTCTGAAGACCACACTGCGCTATGTGGGTAGCTATGTATTAGGGCCAATGCTGGGCTCTCAACACCCTGTTAGCCTGGTTTCCAGGGGACACTCTTTAGGGGTTATGCATGGTCCCCAGACCTGGAACTGCTAACCTTTCCTTAGCATCAGCCTCCTTCACCTTGGCTTATGCTCAGAAAAACTCTTCTCAGTTTGGTACCAATGTTTTTGTATTTGTCACGCTTGGCAAATACAAAATCCTTCCCTTAGGCCCCTGCACCCCAAGACCACAGGCATCGCATCAGCTGGACCTCCCTCCTGACAATATTTGAGGCAATCCAGGGGGCAGGCCCATGGAGTTGAAATGGACTCAGAAATCCAAGCCTTCCCTTAAGACTACACATTTTCTTCAGTCTTTCCATTGGTTCTAGCGGGAACAGTGCCCTGAGACAGCGCTCGGGCGATAAACAGGTCATAGGGAGCCACTGATGGCAGGAGTGGACACCCGAGAAGCTTCGTAGTACACAGATTGGGTATGGAATTCCAGGCAATTTTCACTTCTTCCTTGGTTTTTTCCTGTTGTGTTTTTCCCTTTAAGATTCTTTTGAACAAAAGATACAGGTAATTTTAGTAACAAGAGAAAGGAATGAAACCATTTCAATTTTAGGAGAGAAAATATCATCTTACAGTTTTTTTTATAGGAGAGTGTAGTCCCTGTGAAATGATAATGAGTCATTTTATGCACCCAAACCCTCATGGACATCCTGGTGTGAAGTCTGTGGCCATCCTGGGGTCGGGTGTGAAGTCTGTGGATGGCCTGGGGTCGGGTGTGAAGCCTGTGGATGACCTGAGGTGGGGTGGGAAGCCTGTGGATGGCCTGGAGTCGGGTGTGAAGCCTGTGGATGACCTGAGGTCATGTGTGAAGCCTGTGGACGGCCTGGGGTCAGGTGTGAAGCCTGTGAACGGCCTGGGGTCGGGTGTGAAGCCTGTGGATGACCTGAGGTCGTATGTGAAGCCTGTGGACAGCCTGGGGTTAGTTAAGAGTCAGAGTGCATCAGGATGTTCGTGGTCCTGAGCTTGGTCCCTTCTTCTGCAGTTCCCAGCAACAAAGATGATATTCATGTTGCAAGTCTTGAACCCACAGGACAGAAGAACAAAAACACACCGCTGTACATGCCCATCAGTGTGTGCCAGCTGAGTGTGAGCAACACTCTGTTGTTTGCCATGTATGATTATTTCCACGGATGCCAAGAAAGCCCTCTCCAAATGCTCAGGGAGTTGAGGGTCAAGATGGATGAACTGCCAGGGTCTAAAGCCACTCTTGTGTCTAATGGGGAGGAATGAAAGCAAAGAGCAAGTGAGCGGACGGGACAGGGTTGAGAGGCAGCAGCCAAGCCTCTGCCTCAGAGGAGCAGCTGGTGGCGCAGGCTGGGCTGGGAAAGGCACGAGCACCTCTGTTTACAGACAGGACTGGAAGAGGGTACAGACCTCAAGGATCTAGGGGACATGCCTTGAATGAATAAAGAGTTTATTAAAATGGCTGGTGATAAAATCAACAAACAGAGGGCATGGTGACTGAAAAGAAGTCTTCTTAAAATAACAACAACAACAGCAGAAGAATAAGTTTCCCAAGGCGTGTGCACAGTTTCTTAACAAGGAGATCTGACAACATTCTGGAAACACAGAGGTGGCCTAGGGATGTGCTTAGTGGTCAAGTGCTGGCTGGGTATATGTAAGGCTTGGGTTCCATCCAATGTTGGAACAGTCAACTTGACACATGGACAAGACAGCTTGACATTGTGATGTCCCCTCCCCTTTCTGAAAGACCCACGCAGAGGAGGATGCTGAGTATCCTGTTCTATCAGTTTTCCACCTGAGACGGGATCTCACTGAACGTGGAGCTCACCACGCTCACCTAGACCAGCTGGCAAGCAGGCCCCAGCAATCCTCCTGTCTCCACATCCCCAGGTCTGGGGTTTCAGACATATGTGACCATCCTAGCTTTTGCCTGGGTGCCATCGATCCTAACTCAGAGTTACCCACTAAGCAAACCCCCCCCCCACACACACACCAGGATGCTCTCCTTTAGGCATTAATTATAAATTAAATCCTATCCACTCCCTGTAAAACAAAGTAAGTTAATTCTGAATGACGACACCTGAGTAATAAAGTACAGGCGTGAGAAAGAACACTGAGGAATTCTTGATAATGGGGCAACTAAGGACCAAACCCCACAGAGAACGAGGGACAATCAGAGGATAAAAATGGCCCTCAAGTGTCTGGGTGAAAATGTCTGTACTCACCCCTATTTAGGCACATGACTGAAGAGCCCCTTGTTACCATGGCATGGTGTCGCTCAGCTGTGAGGCCACTCTGCGCCCAGTTCCCTGCAGGATGTCTAGGAGTGCTCAGCCCATCCCACTCTAGGATAGAACCCCAGAGCAACCTCAAATGCACACACAGGGCTCTTCACTGCAAAGCGGCTCTAGCTGGCAAGCAAAAGGAAGATCCCAATTCCTGGCACAGGAAAGAGTCTGGGTAAACATGGGCACCCACAGGAACACGGTGCACCCATAGGGAGAGGGTCTGGCCATCCCAGAGCAAGGCACAGGGACTACTATTGCAGAGGGAGAAGCCTTGGTGCAAAAGAACACTGGGTGGGTATAAGGGCAGTGGCCAGGGCTGAGGCACTGTACACACTGGTCCTGAGCTGCAGGTGGGAGGAAGGACAGGATCCAACAGGCCACTGTCTCTATAGTCAGTCACTGGTTCCCACCCCACAGACAGAACCACAGTCACATGACCATATACAGATACAAACAGGACAGCACCCATCCCAGGCAAGTGCAAAGCCCCCAGGAACTGTGGGCAGAACAGCATTGCAGTTACCAGATGATCATTAGGAACGGTGGGCACGAAGACAAAAATCTATGACTGAAGGTCCTCGTCAAGCCAAAAAGGCCTCCCAGGCTGAGAAGAGCTCCCTTTTAAAATGTCAAGATTGTAAAGACCCAGACAAACCTGCAGAGTCATTAGAAAAGCAGGAGACCAAGAATTACAAACACGATGTGTCCCAGGTCTGGACAGAGCCCTTACAGTGAGCCAGTAGAGGAACAGACTGTGTTGTTCATTCCACAAAGAGACACCAGCACTGGGGGACACCGGCTTAGAAAGCGGCACAAATTCCCCAATTCTTCTGCAAGTCTAAAAATACTGAAGCCCTAACTTTTCCAGCTTAAACCCTGGGGTCCTGGAAAGAAAAGCACCCCGAGTCAGAATTTGATGTGTTAACCTAAGTCTTCACACCCCAAATGCTCGTGCTGGGACTTCCTCACAAGCAAGGCCTTTCTAGAACAGCCCGCCAAAATCTCAGAGGGTTTCAGAGAAATGGAAAAGGCTAATCTTAGTGCATATGGAGTCACAGCGGCCTGTGGGAAGCCCACATATTTTGGCATGGAAAGACCACACTGGAATCCTGCCCAGTTGCCAAAGGATCTAAAAAACTATAGCAGTTTTGACAGTGTGGGACCATAGTACAAAGAGTCCAGACATAGATCCTGGTCTACGGGCAGCACACTTGGGAAGGAGAGTATAGAACTGTCAGCAAGGAGACGCCTGCACAAATGGTGCTGCAAAAGGGGACATCCACGTGCAGAAGGTCCAGCCTCACGCCATGTACGGCTTCATGACACGAACTACGCCACACAACTCCGGGGACAGGAAAACTGAGAGCACAGCGTCTTTATCTGAGGGCCACCATTTCTCACGTAACAATGTGTGGGGGAGGGGTGCCGTGAAACATTTGACAACAGGAAGAGATTCCTAAATTCACAAACCATGGCAAATATTAACAAAATCAAATAAGACACGAATCCAAGCCATTCCCGTGATCGCTCATTTCTGCAACCTTAGTGCAGCCTAAGTGTTCAACACACGCACTTTGCACCGTGCGTGCCAATCTGCCACGCAATACCAATAAGCATCACTTAAAACACTTTGGCTCAGATTCAAGACCATTCTGTGCTATGAATTGCAGGGTTTTAACTGTACATGCAATGCTCTCCACTCTTACAGAAATATAATGGTCTAATCACAGAAAGAGACTTTTAATATATTCCTACCGCCATTCCCGAGAATGTTAGAATACCCTGACACTCTGCTCTGTTAGAATATTTAATTTAAAAAGTCAGTATTTGAGCTGCTGACTTAAATTTTATTTAACGAAAAAAGCGATTAAATGAACTTTGGCTTGAGATTAGCACAACATTTCCGACAACTTTTGAATGGTTCCTAAACATACATTGTCATTTTGTACTATATATTTATATTAAGTAGCATTCTCAACATTGTTAACTATAAGATTGAAACATTAGTCAACTGTAAAAAACACCAAAGATGCCCTGCAACCCACACAGTCATATCTTCAGGCAAGGCTCAACCTTCCGGTAAAAATAAACAAGTTCTTTATCACAGTACTATGCAAGTTTGCTTTCGTCTTCAGTTCATGGTGAACATTAGATATTGTCTTAGTTAGGGTTTTTATTACTGCGACGAAACACCATGATCAAAAAGCAAGCTGGGGAGGAAAGGGTTTATTCAGCTTATACTTCCACTTTGCTGCTCATCACTGAAGAAAATCAGGATTGGAACTCAAACAGGGCAGGAACCTGTGGCAGAAGCTGATGCAGAGGCCATGGAGGGGAGTTGCTTACTGGTTTGCTCTGCATGGCTTGCCCAGCCTGCTTTCTTATAAAACCCAGAACCACTAGCCCAGGGATGGCTCCACCCACTGTGGGCCGGGCCCTCCCGCATTGATCACTAATTGAGACAATGTCTTACAGCTGAATCTCATGGAGGCATTTCCTCAGCTGAGGCTCCTTCTCTCTGATGACTCTGGCTTGTGCCAAGTTGACACACAAAACCAGTAGTACAGATGTGTATAGATCACACACACACACACACACACACACATACACACGCCAAAGAATCTTTTTTTTTTTTAAAATTCAGTATGATTATCAGTAAATGTTTTATCTCTATACCTACTGTGTATGTGTGTATATACATATCCAGGGTCACATAAAAGTTTTCCGGGTGAGAAGGGATTGCAAATGGGAAAAGCTTAAGAAGCCTTGAATTAGACCAGGCCATCTTTATAATCGTTGCGTTATAAAGATGCAACGATTAGAATGTATGGTACATGTGTGTGTGTGTGTGTGTGTGTGTGGTGGGTTGGGGTTGTTTCTGTTTAGAGTAATGAAAATTTGGAGTGGAGGTAATGGCTGCATGACATGGCAAACGCAATTGGTGCTACTAAATCATACACTAAGATGGCTAAAATGTCACATCTGCCACTCACATCTACACACATTTTATGAAGAAGCATAGGACAGGTGGACTCTAGAGCGGCGGTCTCTGCTGGCTGGGCTCTGAGGCTCTATCCGACAGCCTGGGGAGCGGCATTGGGCACTCTGGGGGTGGAGGCGGGTTGCCTGACAGAGGCTAGAGCCCAGGATCATTGCCAGAGCTGAGCTGTGCCTGATGGGGCCTGCAGCGCTCATCACAGAAGCACCTGACACTCCCCCATGCTGTACGGTATAATTAGGGCCCCAGTGGAACTCTTGCCCACGCCTTTGGGTAATTTGTGTGTGGGTTGCTTAGATGTTCAGGACTAGAAAACACATTTTTTTTCTGGAAGAAATACTGTTTCCTGTGGGGATGGGATTTGTAGCTTGTATGTCCGAACCATGCTTCTGTCTCATCAGCTGAGGCTGAATGTGGTCTGAGATGAGTCAGGTCTGATCATCAGGACCAGAGCAGAGGCTCTCCTGGCCACCGTACCAGAGATGCCATAGACTGCCTGCCTTCCAGGAGGAAGCCAGATGCTTCCTCGGAGGGGCCTCTTCCTGGAACATGCCTCAACTATACCTTCTCTGAGAAGCTGATCCTGTGGTGGCCCAGGGGAACAGTTGGGGTCTGGCAGAAGGTGCCTGAGCAGCAACTCTGGCCTCATTATATTCCCAAATGAGGAGGGGACAATCTGTCCTGGCGGAAGTGAGCAGAGACCTAAGGAAGGAGTTGGTAAACTGGGGGGGTTCAGGAGGCTATGGGTCCTAGAAAGGCTCAGACTCCCTCCCCCACTTCAGCTGCCCCATGCCTTCCAGGAAAGAACTGGAAATGGTTACCTGGTGATGACCTGAAGCCACCTTGCCATGCACGGCTTCTAACTGGCTCATAAGTGGGAATGAGACACATAGTCTTGGGTTAAGCATGGTGGGGTAAGCCAAGGAGTCTCTGGATGGGGGAGATGTTGACTGGGGGATGAGGCCTCCTTCAACCCTCAGAAGGTCAAGAGGGAAGTTGTCAAAAGTAGAGCAAGGAGTTTGGAACCGCCAGAGCTACTGGAATGGTCCCCAGTGTCTCCTCCGCACGCTGTGAGTAGTCTGGGGCCAGCACGGGAACAGTGTGCCTCTGGTGACAATGTACAAGAGTGACAGCCTGTGACAAGTCATGCCAGTCTGTTGAGAGCATGTAACAATAGGGTGTCATCACAATGTGACAACAGGGTGTGATAGGACAACAGGAGGGGGTGACAACTGTGCAGCAGTGGGTGACACATGCCTTTTAGCTACCTCCCTGGAAGCCTTCAGGCAATGCTCTTCTGGGGATACACCATCTAACTCGGAATGCTAGACCTGGTGAGGCTGGGTCCTCATCACCTTCCTAGTGGCCCAGATGCCACCAGGGCTGTTGTGTCCCTTCTAGCTCACGTGCTCTCCAAGGGTCCCCATGGTGTATGTAGGAAAGGCTCGGGGACCATTTCTTTATATCCCACTGGTCAGGCCCACAGCCAAGCCTTTGTAGGAACAATTTAACACAAGAGAAAGAGAAAGAGAGAGAGAAAGAGAGACATTACTCTCCTGTCTGTGCCTGCACATGTGTTAATTATCTCTTAATTCAATTTGAAACGAGCCCATTATCCACTTCTGGAAGAAAAACCGTGAGAGAGAATTACATAAACGCCTCATTCACACACCAACTTTGCTCAGAAAATTGAAAGAATCTTAATTAATAATCTCCAGGTGACAGGAAAGGAGAATCAGGGATGAAGGGAGGCGGCTGCTCCAGGAGGATCCTTGGAGCAAGGGAAACGAGAGGCAAGAAGGAGAGTGGAAGGCGCAGTCACAGCACCCTGGCTAACCATCGCCTCTTGAAGGACATCTGGGTCGTTTCCCGTTTGGGCTTCTAGGAACATGTTTGGCACTGTAGAAACCTATGGCGAAGCTTCGTACGGGTGTTCCCTCCTTTGAAAGTTTAAAAATTATATGTGGGGGGGGGGCATGGACATGCACACACACACACACACACACACACACACACACGCCACAACATGCATGAGGAAGCCAAAGAACGGTCTGAGACTACACTTGTTCCTTCCGCGTGGGGGTCCTGGGGAGCCCCCTCAGACTACCATGCTTAGCAGAAGTGCCTTCACTCACTAGACATTCATGTTGGTCCTGTTTCTACTTTAAGACAGTGATTACAACGCTAAACCATATTGTAGTTATATGCTTTTTTAGTTTTTTCAGTTTTTTGGTTTTGTCTTGTTTTAACAAAAACACTAAGTGGTTTTCCACAGGCGCTGTACCAGCCTGTGTGAGCAATGGCTCCCCTGCCTCTCTGTCAGCGTTTGGTGTTGCCAGTATGTTTACTGTAGCAGTTTTGATAGATGCACCATGATACATCGCACTTTGGTTTAATTTCCACATCCCTGAAGATTAATGATGTGGAATATGTTGTCATGACTATTTATCATCTGGATTTCCTCTTCTGCTCTCATATTTTGCCTAGTTTTAATTGGAGTTCCTTGACAGATTATTGATTCTTCATTTTCTTGTTTTCTTTCACGAATGTACGGCTTGCAAATATATCCTCCTTCTCTGTAGTTTTCCGTCCACGCTGTTAAAAGGGTCATTGTAGGGTAGTCTTTGATTCTAATAAGGTCTCATGTATCCGGTTTGTCTTTTATGGGTCTTGGTTTTAAATCTAAGATTTTTTTTTCTGCCTACTTTAGATCAGAAAGATGTTTTCCTAGTCATACATTTTGCATTTACACAGAGGTCTGTGCACCAGACTTCAGAGTGCTGCTTGCTGCCAGGCCTAGGGTGAGGGTCAGCCCAGTGCTTTACAAATGACCAATTGCTCCAGCATCTTGTACTGAGGTCCACCATTGAACTGACTTACCATTGAACTGACTTTGAAACAGCCCAAAACTCAGCTGGGCATAATGTATAGGCTCTGTGTTCTGTCATTGATCTGTATACCCCTCCAGGACACAATCAATAGCACTGTCTGGATGATGGTAGCTGGAGAGGAAGGATAAATATGACCAGAATGACTCCAGCCACTATTAGCCTTTGTGGGGTTCTTTGGGCTGTTACGGCACGCCTACTTTTCCTATGAGCTTCAGAATGAGGTTAATAAGCATATGTGCAATTCCTCTAGAAAACCATGGGAATGTTCCCACAGGTTGTGCTAAACCTATTCATCAATTTGGGAACCAACACCAGCACCATAGTCTTCTAATCCATGAACATGGTATGACTTTCAACTCAGGTGCCTCTTGGATATCTTCTCCCCTTTTTCTGTGGTATTAGGATTGGTCCCAGGGCCTTAAGCATGCTCAAGCTTCCCTTAGTGTGACACTCAGTTGACTTCCTGTTGTCTGTAAGATGTAGCACTCTCAGCCCTAGCTCCACGTCTGCCTGCACACTGCCACGCTCCCCATCATGATGATAATGGACTGAACCATTGAAACTGTAAACGAGCCACCACAATTAAATGCTTTCTCTATAAGAGTTGCCATGGTCATGGTGTCTCTTCACAGCCATAAAACCCAAACTAAGACAGCACTCACGGAGGGTTTTATTTGCAGTTTGCTGTTTCTATTCTGTCTGTTCATGTGGCCACCAGGTAACTGAAACTTCACCAAGTGAGTTAAGGAACATTCCCTCTTCTTCTGACATTTCGTAGAATTCTCCATGAAAAAACTCTCCGACCCTGGGGGGGGGGCATCTCTTTTCCAGGAGTTTTAAAAGATCTGATTCAAATCTGGATGTAAACCACTGACTTTAACTCTTTTCTATTTCTGCTGTAAGCATCTGGTGATGTTAAGTTTCCCAAGTGCTCCAGTTCTGTCGTAAATATTTTGATTTGTTGTATTTTAATTTTCATTTAGTTATACGTATTTTTAGAAATTTCCTCTGAAACCAGGGATTGTAGGTCATGCTTGTAAACTCAGGAGGTTGAGGTGAGAAGACAGTCAGAGGGCATTCTGGGGTACCTCGTGAGACTACTGCAAAACGATAATTCTTCTGACTTTTATTTAAAATTAATCTATTCCATAGGCGTCATTTATCATCCTGTGTCTGTGCTACCTCATTTAGTCTGTTTTCCAGCTCCGTACATTTACCTGAAATTTCATTTTTTTTTAACAGCTGAATAAAATCCCATTGCATAGAGGTCACATGATATCATCATCCATTCATCAGTTGCTGGATGATGAGTACGGATGGGTTGTGAACAGAGCATCTGTGAACATGGATGAGCACATGTCTCTGTAGCAGGAAGCGAGAGTCCTTTGACTCTCGTGAGTATTTCAGTGGGGTCATATGGTAGATCTGGTTATCGTTCTCTGAGGAACTCCGGACCGCTTTCCAGTGTCCGCACCAATTCACACTCCCACCAATGCACAGTGCACGAGGGTTCTCCGTCCCCTACATCCTCACCAGCATTTGGTGTCCTTAGCTTTCTTAATCTTAGACATTCTAATTACAGTAATACAAAATCTCAAAGCAATTTGCATTTGCATTCTCCTGATGGCTAAGGATGGCAAACACTTTTTAAAACAATTTTGTTTTTCAGTTTTTCGATACAGGATCTCTCTGTGTGGCCCTAGCTGTCCTTGAACTCTGTAGACCAGGCTGACCTTGAAATCACAGAGATCCACCTGCCTCTGACTCCCAAGTGCTGGGATTAAAGGTGTGCGCCACCACCGACCAACTTTAAAACAATTTTTAACCATCTGTATTTTGTCTGAGAACTTACTGTTCATTTCAATACTATCCTTTTTAACTGAGTTGTTTTCTTGGTGTTTGATTTTTGAGTTTCTTGTGTATTGTAGACACTAATCCTCGCTCGGGTTTAGCTATCACTCTACAGTTTGCCTCCTCAGCTGACTAACAGTATTGTTTACATCACAGAAACTTTGTAACTTAATGCAGTTACACTTATTGACTGGAGTCGTATTTCCTGAGCAACCAGAGTCCTGTCTAGGAATCCTTACTAAGCCTATTTGTTGACAAGCACTCCTTGCTCTTCCTTCTAGAAGTTTCAGAGTTCTGGGTCTAACTCTGAGATCTCTGATCCGTTGGAATTGGTTGTGTGCAAGATGACAGGTTTCCCAACAGCATTGGGTCCAGATGCTGTCTTTTGTTCAGTGTATGCTTTTGTCATCTTTGTCAAAACTCAAGAAGGCTGCATGAACTCATAACTGAGCCCTCAATGGCATTCCATTGTCCATTGAGTCTATTTTGTGCTAGTACCATGCTGTTTGTAGTACTATGGTTTTGTAGCGTAACTTGAAACTGGGCACGGTGATGATACCTTCTGCTGTATTTATATTGTTCGGGATTGTTTTTGTTTTGTTTTGCTTGCTACCTGGGCTCATTTGTGCTTCCATATAAACTTTAAGATTAGAAAAAAAATTCTGTGAAGAATTGCATTGAAATGTTGATGGGAATTGCATTTAATCTATGGATTGCTTTTAGAAGAATAGCCACTTTCACAATATTGCTGAAGATAACGAACACAATAGTCGTAAGACGTGGAGAAATCCAGTTGGTACTGACCTAGAAACATGTTCCCTGCCGACTGGCTTGCATAGCACTGAAAGGTGCTATATGTAGGCAGTGGTGGTGGAGCAGTGATCAACGAGCAGTCTTACTCAGCTGAACCATGTAAACTGCGGTGATTACTACTGTGAGAAAAGCCCAGGGGAAGCCACAGTGGCACAGATGTCTTGAGGGTAACCAACTGCCTTCTGATTGGCCCTAAGGCCTGCTCCAGCAGAGGGAACATATGCCTGGCATTATAAAGCTGCTCAAGATCGTGAAGCAACTACCATTATTCTGCTGAGCTGACGTAAGAAAGAAATGCCCTGTAAACTCATAGCCCTACTTCCATATTCGCACAGATCTCAGGCCTCAGCGGAGAAGTTTCTTCATGCAGCTGAGGGGGGTTAACATGGACAGACACTGATGACTGGTCACAGTTCAGAGGAGTGTCTATGGAGAGCTCAATGTCAAATGGGACCTGTTTCTATCACACCTCCTCTGCAAGGCTCAGGAAGCACGGAAGAAGGGGCTGAGAGATGGTAAGCGCCAAAGGCCAGGGGTGATGAGAACGATGGGAATGGACCGTGTCTTCTGAATGTGTCAGGGCTGCTGAACCCATGAACACAGCAGCTCTGTTGCCTGCGCAAGACTGAGGGCAGGCGACATTGCAGCATGGAGCGAGAAGTGGCCCGTGAGCCCCCACTCCTAGTTTAGGGACTAGGGACAGCTGACGGTTTGGGGAAGAGAGAGGTAGCTTACTTTAATGTGGCTCTTGGCAAGCTGAGCACAAGCCAGCAGGTGGCCCGACACCCAGGGGTAGAAGGACAACACAAACTGGAGTCAACAGGTGATTAAACTCACTCCCCAGTCAAGGGTGGCCTTGAACTCCTGATCCTCCAGCCCTGCCCTATGCCAGCCCTCCCTCTTTTTCAAGTATTCCTTTAAAAAAATTCCCTTTGTCCCCTTTGCGCTGCCTTTTATCTCTGAGGCTATTTCTAAGTTCCTATTTAAAAAAACAAAAAACCCTCGGATTGTGATAGATTTACATAAAGAAGACATGAAAGTCGAAAAAGGCCTAGAGGAAAGGGACTGGAAGGGAGGTGCAGAAGGGGGTAACTGGGAGCCATGTTAAAAAGTGCATTTTAAAAAGTGCATTTTAAAAAGTGCATTATATAACAAAGCACATTTTGTACACTAATTACACGCTGAGGAAACTAAACACGACTCCCCCTCCCCCTCAGATACACAGGAAATCTTCCCATATGAGGTCAGGGCTCTAACAAAACTTCTGGAAGCTCCTTCCCCTGACTCAGGCAGAAAGCTGTCTCTGTCTTCCTTCAGCCCCGCACAGAGTAAGGGGCTTCTCTGCTCCGAGCCCAGGCACATGACCATTGTGAGGCTGTGGCAGGTGGCATGCAGGAGGCGAGGACCTGGGGAAGAGCCCAAGGGCCCCATTGAACCCAAAATCACATGGATGGAAGAAGTTTAAAACTTCGCTGAAGGAAGCTTCTAGAAACGTACGGCAACTGTGCAGCTGGTTAAATTCTGGACTAGGTGAGTGCAGTTGCTCTTCCGCTATCTGAAGTGGTATTTTAAGTAGCCACAAGGACCTGAAGCAAAAAAGGGCTGGCAGTCACTTGGGTCTGGATGCCCCTCAGTAACACCGGTTTCTTGTCTATAGATAAACATCCCAACCTCAGGTTTTGATGACATCTCATTACGATGATGTCTAGAGACACAAGTGATGTCTGAGTGTTGGGTGTGCAAACATTCCGGAAACAGCTAACCTCAGTTCTGAGGGTCTGAGTCTGAGGGCAGAGGTTTCAGATTTCCTCAACACAACGACAGAGGAGGGCTCCGTTGTTGCTGGAACTGCAAGACCCTGAACAGTCTCTGGATACTTGAGGACAAGAGGGAAGAAAATGGCAGAAACATTTCACTTATTAATTTTGTTGTTCTAGCCCGGAGCTGAGGCACACAGCTAAAAACCGAAACCGGCTGCCCTGAGCTGACAAGGAAGAAAGGGACGTGTTTTCCTCCTTATTAATTTGCTAGGGGAGATGCGCATACCTGGCCTCTGTGTCAGCCTGAAGAAAGTCATTACACAGTCTAAAAGCTGTGCCCGGGAGACAGAGCAAGAGAGGACTAACGCTTGGAGGGAGAAGCAGCCAGTGTTCTCCAGCTTCCTCCTAGCAAGGGTGAATCCTATTAGCACTTATCTTAAAAAGCATCGGAGGGCTGAAGAGATGGCTCAGTGGATAAAGGGTTTGCTGTGTAAGTATGAGGACCCGAGTTTGGATCACCAGCTCCCACAGAAAATGAGGTAGTATGCCATAGCCCTAATACTGGTTGGAGGGAGGGGACAGACAGACAGATCCTAAGGGTTTGCTGTCAAGTCTGTCTAGCCCCCCAAAAAATTATAGTAGAGGAAGACAATTGATGTCACCCTCTGGCCTTCACCATCCCCCAACAATTAATCTGCTCATACGCCTCCACACATGTGGCTACATATATACACATACAAGTGATCTCACACACACACACACACACAGATATTTATACATGCATCACTTTCAGAGATTCAGTCCATTATTATCATGGCATGACATGATGCTGTGTAGATAGACATTGTGCTAGAGAAGGAACTAACATTCCTACATCCTAACACGCAGGCAACAGGAAGTGGTCTGAGACACTGCATATGGCTTGAGCATATATGAGACCTCAAAGTTCACCCCCTCAGTGACACACTTCCTCCATCAAGACCATACCCACTCCAACAAGGCCACACCTCCTGATAGTGCCACTCCCTATGAGCTTATGGGGGCCAATTACATTCAAACTACCACAGGCTCTTACCATCTTAAACACACAGAGATCCGCCTGCTTCTGCCTTCCCATGCTGGGATTAAAGGTGTACGTACACCACCATGCTCATCACCCTCTGTGGTTTCGAATATGGTATAACCCATTCAGGAGTTCAGGCCCCTAAATGCTATTGTATTAAGGAGGTGAACCGCTGCCCCCACTGTGTATCTAGGGGCGGAGTCTTTGGGAGGTAATTGGATTAGATGGAGTCCTCAGGGTGGAACTGTGGTTGGATCCTGATGGGTTCACAGGAGAGGAAATAGGAGGTTTGAACATGGGATTGGGTAATGTCCCCCAGAGGCTCTCTTGGTCCCCGGCTGTTGGTGCTTTGGGAAAAGAAAAGAGTGAGACCTTGGAAGATGGAGCCTTGCTGGAGTGAGTCATTGGGGGCAGGCTTTCGGACTCCATATCCTGACCCCACTACCTATTCATACTCTGCTCCCAAAGTACGGCTATAACGTGACCAGCCAGCATCCTGACCTTGCTACCTTTTCTTCCCTGTTGGCTGCCATGTCTTTCCTTAGCATGACGGAGTATATCTCTCTGGGACAGCGAGCCAGAAAGCAAAAACAAAAAGATCATCTAGTGTGTATAAAGTGGCCTACCTCAGATATCTTGTTTATAGCATTGCTATAAAAGATGACTAACACCTATGCTATGTTCTGTTCTGGAACTATAGCTTGGAGAGATGCTGGCAAACACAGAGCATGCAGCTCAGGCTCTCTGCACCCCCTTCCGAGGCCTTCATATCAGCCCCACCCACCAGGCCTGTGTTCGGGAGTGTGCGCATGCGTACTCGTGTGTGAGTACGCACCCATGCGCATTTCTTTGTTTATACAATGAAAGCCTAGGTTTTAGAGGTCGAGGCATTTCCCCAGTTCGAGCACATGGATCCTAGCACAGGTTCTAGCTCATACCTGGGTGCATCCTCTCACTGAGCTCACTTTGGTCACCTGGCACACACTTCACTGCCATGAAGCCTCCAACCACCAGAGTGTCCGGTATGGCTCTGAAAGACAGGCAACATGTGGCCAGCCATGGTGGGTGCAGAAAGTGATCTGGGGAGAAGCTTATGGCAGAGCTGTGTCAAAGAAAACAGATGGCAGAGAGACATCAAGATCATCTCCAAGTTCAGTGACATCAAATCGGTGACCGAAGCCTGTCTCTGTTAACACTGGTGGAGACCACAACCAGCTCCATCTACAGGGAACTGCTGTCAGAGGCAACCCCTCCCCTGAGGAACACTGCAGAGGGACCCGGATGACTTCCACAATAATCACATAGTGAAGATGTAAAGAGACTAAAGATGCTGACATACCACATGGTAAGGGAGTCCATCCCACACAAGCTTCCTGTGTAAAAAGCCAGGGTAATACATGAGGAGCCTTGCCTTCTGATACAGGAGGCTGAAGAAGCCCCGGAGACTCAAGTGCAGTGACGTACAGCAGACCCTAACTCCAACAAGGTGGAAAGTAAGGGCTAATAGCCGAGGTTATTCTCTGACCTTCACACACACGCTCTGGAAGACTTAGATCTACACACAGACACACACATGCACACACACACACAGACACACACAGGGAGACTGACTTAGGATCCATATTCATCTACATTTCTAGGCTCCACCTTCACCACCAAACTAGAGCATCCCCCTCTCTACAACGCAGGGCAGGGACGGCCAAGTGGTATGCATGCCAGGCCGTCTGAAAGACCCTCTGCTTGAGAGGTAGAATGATATGTGACAATACAGTGGACACAGAACCCTGAGAAGCCCAGCAGAGGAAGTTTTCACAGCTAGGAAGCCACTGGGAGAGTGGGGCAAAGAGTCAGGCACAAGTGGATCCCACAGTCCTTCCCACCACAGCCAAGCCTTGACAAAAATAAATCTGCCTCTTAGGGATGGAATTCAGCTAAAACTGCCCCCGTATTCACATCAGCCAGAGGATTTGAAGGCTGAGCGGAGCCTCTGAATTCTAGCCTTTCAATTCAAAGCACCACTCGGGTCTAGTCTAACATCTAAATGCCGCTATTCAAATGTCTAAGGAGGTTGAGAGTATCCAGAAGTCACTGAGTTCTTGGGCTGCAGCCTGCACCCTGCCTTCCTCACTAGAGCCCAGATCTCGGGGAGCTGCCTTGGTGGAGGAAACTGGCATGCTGAGAGAAAGAGAGAGAGAGAGAGAGAGAGAGAGAGAGAGAGAGAGAGAGAGAGAGAAGCTGTGCCCAAGACCCTGGAGCCAGGCCTCTGCTTTGCTGGCATGTCTGCTACTCTACAGGGAAGGAAGCAACACAAAATTGTCTGTACCACACTCGCATTTTAATCCCACTTTCTTTAAACTCGCAATCAAATCAAAATGTTGGGTATTTCTAACGAGCTGTGGTTTGTGTTTTACTACATGGGCAAATCTCCCTGAAGCTAGAATACAGCGTTGTCTTGTGGTACAGCCTCCAGTTCAGGGACTGAGTTTGACATGAACCCTGCAGACTGCCCCACATCTGTGGACACGGAGCCCCATATCTGCTATACCCGTGTCCTCAGGGGAAGCCGCTATACCCGTGTCCTCAGGGGAAGGTGACCGCTGACTGGATGGACGGCTGCTTTTCAAGTGTCTTCTTCCGAGCTGTTTAGGAAAGAGGGGGAGAGGATCCCCCCTCAAGCCCCATCATATCTCCCCCATCTCAGTGGAGATGTTAGTGTCTGTAGATGGTGTCTGAATGGTAAAGGACTGGCTCACTTCCTGGCCTGACTGGGAAACGAAACCTCTGGAATTCTGCTTAAGGAAATTGGCGGGTTTGAGAGACTGCTGGGGTTCTTGTCACAGAACAGGATCCCAAGTGCCCTCAAGTTCTAGAAGATGAAGATGAGACCCCTGTTAAAGGGATTTCTGCCTCTGCCTCTGGGGGGCTGCAAGCCAGCTGTGACTCAGTAGCTGTCAGCCACTGTGGAGGCTTCAGCGAACCAGCCCCTAGCAACATGGTTGCCCCTCCTCATGGTAGGCACTGGGGGCCATCTGAGGGCAGTCTCTGTTCAGTCAGATACTCCCACTCTAGCAGTGGGGAGCTCCCTGATACCCCACCCTTTCGAATGTCCCTGGATAGCGTTAGCTGTGAATGTTTCTATTCCTCACCAAACAACCATCAGTGGGCAGGCACTCAGATCTCCAGCCCCCAAGTGCCATTTTGAACCAGAGGCCAGCTTCATCATTCAGATCCGCCCACCTTCAGTACCTCCACGCTCAGTGCCATACATCTGCTCCCCTCCAGTCTGCCCCCACATAATCTGCCCAGGGTTTCCGAGCTGACACACTCTCCTCTCCGGGCATCCCATGGTTTGCCCTGCCCTTTGGGTGCCTGGTGAGACACACTTCGTCCAGAAGACCAGCCCAGTAGAAGGAGAAGGGAGGATCCCGGGCTTCATCATATCTGCCTCAATTCATCCTCCTCCAACTCCCAGGAGCTTAGGACCTGCACTTGCCAGGGCAAACCCCAACATTTTATCATTTCCTATCAACCTATGTGTTTTATGGGACCTGCTAATTACGGCACGCACACCTGTAATTATGATAATGCCTCTCCCAGCCGTACACTAGGTAGAACCTCTTAATTATAACTCAAACAATTAATCAACCAGCACACATTTTCTGAGCATCTGGCCCACGCATGGCTCTGCCAGGCACTGGGAAAGGAAAACCACACAGCTCCTTTCTGTGTCAACTAGGAACTCGCTCTCCTCTCCCCCCTTGCCTCCACAAACACCCAACTTGGTTTTGTTATTTTGTTTTGTTTAAATTATGGCAACTTCAAAGTGGGGGGTGTGAAAATTCGAAATGGAGTATACAAATTTGCACTGCCCTTGGAAAGCTGTCATTGGTCTCCCTAAAAAGACCCAGAAACGAGAGTTGTCTCTGGACAGCACTGAGTGTGTGCCTCTTGGTCTACCTAGGCCATACAGAACGGGGTCCCCCAAGAAGTGGGTTTCACCCCTGAATGTGCAACAACAACCCCCCCCCCGGGAGTCATAGCATAAGGGGACACAGCAATCCCATTGACAACCTACCCAAGCCGGTGAGAGGCCAGTGACTACCTACCCAAGCCGGTGAGAGGCCAGTGACTACCTGCCCAAGCCATTAAAGGGTCAGGTCAGTGAAAGTCCTGCATGGCTCTAGAGGGAAGCGAGGACAGTCCTCTTGCCTTTGAGGCTTATGGATTCCTCCCCACCCCCATCAGTGGAAATGAAAACCACTTGCTAAAGACAAATTCCTGTTGGGGTGGGTGGAGTGGGGTACTTAACTGACCCAAGGGCAGGGCCACAGTGTGAGCCCAGAGTTCCAGACTGGATCAAAATCCATTATTCACAGCATGCCACTGCTCCGGAAGCTGCCCTGGCCTTTTTTAGCCAAGGGCAAAGGAGAGACAAAGGAGGACAGAGGTTGCGAGAGAGGATTTCTAGGGCCTCCAAGGGCCAAGGACAAGGCTGCTTCTGAGCTTCTAAACTCCAGGGTCCAAGAGCAGGAGAATTTGGATGTGACCAAAAAGGTTCCGAGGACAGCACATGATCTCAGTGCTTCCTCGCGGGGCAGTGCTTCAAGAGTGAGAACTCGACTGAGACCTAGGGGCTTCCAAACTCTGAAATCCTTCGATGGCAAACATGTGTAGGGTGCCCTCAAAATCGCAAGGTTGGACAATCTTCCAGGGCGCAAAGGAACCAGCTCAACTTCCGCATACAATTGCCCAGGCTCAGAGCCCCTCAGCGCCCAACACTCCTCACTCTCGGGGCCACTGTCGACCAGAGGTAGCTGTCCGAGCAGGGGAGGACAGAGACTTCGCAGAATTCGGAGTGTGGAAGTCGATACCCGCACCCGCCCCGCATCCTATTCAAGCCGGCGCCCTTGTAGGTTAGAGAGGGAAGGGTAGCAGGACAGCCAAGCGTGCAAGGCGCGTGTGCGCGCGACTGCGCGTGTAAGCGGTGGGTGGGTGGGCGTTCACTTCACTGTCTCGGACCAGAAAAGGGAACCAGCACCGCGGACTCGCCCCAGTCACCTCTCCCCCGAAGCCGATGCGCACAGCCTTCGAGCCCGGGACTGTCCGGGAAAGCCCTAGTCCCTTTCCGGATGCAGACCTCCTGCGCCCTCCTCTCCCCTTCTTACCCAGGATCCGGTAGAACCGACGCGGGCAGACGGGGCGGCAGCAGGACCCAGTCTCCGGCAGCCGCCCGAACCTCCATGAAAGCGCACCACGCGGCCAAGCCCGATCCTCCGGCTTCCAGCGCGTGGAGCGCGGGCGACCCCGCTCAGCTTGCCCCAGCCCGGACCGACCCCTCGAGCGCCCCTCCGTGGGCTTCGGAGCCCTCAGCGCAGCCAGCTACCCTAACTGAACTGCGTTCCCTCCGGTGGCCGCCCGCGGACAGGTACCCACGCTCCGCTCGGACTCGGGAGCCCTTTCGCAGCTACGCCCCTATTCCCGAACGGTCCCAGGGCCGATAGGTGCAGACTCGGGTCACACATTGGAAATTCAACTTTACCTCCGGCGCGGGCTTCTGGCTGCTTGCTCCGCGTGCCCGGCCGTGGCTCCTCGGGGCGGAGCGCAGCGTCCCCAGAGCCCACAGCTCAGAGTCCGGCACCGCCCCGTGAGCCGCCCCCGGGCCGCCCAGGCCAACGCGTCCCGGTTACGGTAGCGAGGCGCCCCCTCGTGCCCAAAGGGTCCCAGGGCGAGGACCCCCGTCATGGCCGGGGGAGCTCGAGTTTGGCTTCTTTGGGCACCATGCGGGACCTTGGGACCATGGAAGGACAAAGACGTAAGCTTCCGCACCCACACATCCAAACACATGGGCTTCTTCGCTCACATTCAACCACACTCAGAAAGGAACACATAGCTACACAGGTACACACATATGAACTCCCATGCTCACTAGCGCACCCATTCACCACCCGTCTACAACCTAGGGCACTCATACAAGTACAAGGCACACACTCATGGTTTATGCATAGCACTTGATCACACACATTAGGGAGCTAACCGGGTGCTCTCTAGTGCACACAGTCAGACACACTGGCATGGCACACTCATTCTTACACACACCCGCACAGTCACTCATACCAAGTAAGGGGCTCACTCACTTGAACTCACACCGTGTGCCATTTGAGATGCTCGAACAGACTCCTACATACCCATGCCCCAAGAGAAGGAAGCAAAGCTCTTCCAAACAAACTCCAGAGACATTGGGAGGATGAGGTTTGAGTTTCCAGTCTATGGACAAGTTCCAACTGTGGATTCTGGAGGCACGCGTCAAGCAGGAGGTGTGGGCTTCGCGCTCTGATAGGGACCTTATATGGATCTGGTGGCAGGAGGCCTCTTGTGGCCGCTGTGTCATTGTTTGCGTGGAGATGGCAATGCTCTTTTCCAGCTTCTGTCCTGCACCAGGCCTGCAAGAGAGGGATTTTCTCCCTGGAAACCGTTCACTGGGTGTAGAGCTCAGGAGCCCAGGCACTGCTATCCCTGGAAGGCCACCATGTTCCGCAGGAAATGACTGCTTTTGGGACCTGTGCTCTTTGAGGCAGTCCCACATTCTGTCTCTGGGGACAGGTGCTCCCGGCCAGCCCTCTGGATGCTTGTGGCAACAGAGGCAGGGCAGGCTGGGAATGCCTTTGATGCGATGATAAGCAGATTGAGATGCGGGGCAGCTCTCAGGAAGCTGGCAGGCAGTGCCCAGCTGGTCCAGTTCTCACAGGGATACAGGGTTCCAGGTGATTTCTGGGCTTCTTATTCTCCGGCCCTGTGCTGTTCTTCCTGGTAGGAAGGGGCCAGGTCCAGCTTTCAGACCCTCGCCTTGTGTCAAGTCTGTGGGTCACAGTGACCATGCACCAGACCTAACCCGTCTCCCTCACTTTTGCACACTCAGTACTTCTGTGTACTCAGCCAAAGCAATCATTATCCTTCCCTGTAGATGACCCCATCTTTGTTCAACCCACGTCCCTACATTTTCCATGTGGTTGTTGGTATTCATTTCCCTGATCCATTGCAATCTTCAGGGCTTTTTAATTCTTTAAAATATAGATTACATTTTTTTCCTATTAAATTTTATCTCATTCATTTTTTATTTCCCCTATTAGTGAGCCTGTCAGATGCTTTAGAATCTTAGCCTTACTGTCCCCTTAGCTCCCTGGACATCTACAAAACTGATTGGTTAG